>NC_143440.1:4690000-4695000 GCF_987193195.1 Phasianus colchicus | reverse complement strand
TTAAAGAGAGGAGAGGAGAGGAGAGGAGAGGTGAGGAGAGGAGAGGAGAGGAGAGGAGAGGAGAGGAGAGGAGAGGAGAGGAGAGGAGAAAAGAGGAAAGGAGAGGAGAGGAGAAAAGAGGAGAAAAGAGGAGAGGAGAGGAGAGGAGAGGAGAGGAGAGGAGAGGAGAGGAGAAAAGAGGAGAAAAGAGGAGAGGGGAAAAGAAGAGATTAAAGAGAGGAGAGGAGAGGAGAGGAGATTAAAGAGAGGAGAGGAGAGGAGAAAAGAGGAGAGGGGAAAAGAAGAGATTAAAGAGAGGAGAGGAGAGGAGAGGAGAGGAGAGGAGAGGAGAGGAGAGGAGAGGAGAGGAGAGGAGAGGAGAGGAGAGGAGAGGAGATTCATGGAAGCTGTGAGGAGAGGAGAGGAGAGGAGAGGAGAGGAGAGGAGAGGAGAGGAGAGGAGAGGAGAGGAGAGGAGAGGAGAGGAGAGGAGAGGAGAGGAGAGGAGAGGAGAGGAGAGGAGAGGAGAGGAGAGGAGATTCATGGAAGCTGTGAGGAGAGGAGAGGAGAGGAGAGGAGAGGAGATTCATGGAAGCTGTGAGGAGAGGAGAGGAGAGGAGAGGAGAGGAGATTAAAGAGAGGAGAGGAGAGGAGAGGAGAGGAGAGGAGAGGAGAGGAGAGGAGAGGAGAGGAGAGGAGAGGAGAGGAGAGGAGAGGAGAGGAGAGGGGAAAAGAGGAGATTAATGAGAGGAGAGGAGAGGATAGGAGAGGAGATTAAAGAAAGGAGAGGAGAGGAGAGGAGAGGAGAGGAGAGGAGAGGAGAGGAGAGGAGAGGAGAGGAGAGGAGAGGAGAGGAGAGGAGAGGAGAGGAGAGAAGAGGGGAAAAGAAGAGATTAAAGAGAGGAGAGGAGAGGAGAGGAGAGGAGAGGAGAGGAGAGGAGAGGAGAGGAGAGGAGAGGAGAGGAGAGGAGAGGGGAAAAGAGGAGATTAATGAGAGGAGAGGAGAGGAGAGGAGAGGAGATTAAAGAAAGGAGAGGAGAGGAGAGGAGAGGAGAGGAGAGGAGAGGAGAGGAGAGGAGAGGAGAGGAGAGGAGAGGAGAGGAGAGGAGAGGAGAGGAGAGGAGAGGAGAGGAGAGGAGAGGAGAGGAGAGGAGAGGGGAAAAGAAGAGATTAAAGGAGAGGAGAGGAGAGGAGAGGAGAGGAGAGGAGAGGAGAGGAGAGGAGAGGAGAGGAGAGGAGAGGAGAGGAGAGGAGAGGAGAGGAGAGGAGAGGGGAAAAGAGGAGATTAATGAGAGGAGAGGAGAGGAGAGGAGAGGAGATTAAAGAAAGGAGAGGAGAGGAGAGGAGAGGAGAGGAGAGGAGAGGAGAGGAGAGGAGAGGAGAGGAGAGGAGAGGAGAGGAGAGGAGAGGAGAGGAGAGGAGATTTAAGAGAGGAGATTTAAGAGAGGAGAGGAGAGGAGAGGAGAGGAGAGGAGAGGAGATTAAAGAGAGGAGAGGAGAGGAGAGGAGAGGAGAGGAGAGGAGAGGAGAGGAGAGGAGAGGAGAGGAGAGGAGAGGAGAGGAGAGGAGAGGAGAGGAGAGGAGAGGAGAGGAGAGGAGATTCATGGAAGCTGTGAGGAGAGGAGAGGAGAGGAGAGGGGAAAAGAGGAGAGGGGAAAAGAGGAGATTAATGAGAGGAGAGGAGAGGAGAGGAGAGGAGAGGAGAGGAGAGGAGAGGAGAGGAGAGGAGAGGAGAGGAGAGGAGAGGAGAGGAGAGGAGAGGAGAGGAGAGGAGAGGAGAGGAGATTCATGGAAGCTGTGAGGAGAGGAGAGGAGAGGAGAGGAGAGGAGAGGAGAGGAGAGGAGAGGAGAGGAGAGGAGAGGAGAGGAGAGGAGAGGAGAGGAGAGGAGAGGAGAGGAGAGGAGATTCATGGAAGTTCTGAGGAGAGGAGAGGAGAGGAGAGGAGAGGAGAGGAGAGGAGAGGAGAGGAGAGGAGAGGAGAGGAGAGGAGAGGAGAGGAGAGGAGAGGAGAGGAGAGGAGACCTGAAAAGAGGAGAGTGGAAAGGAGGAGATAGAGGAGAGGAGAGGAGAGGAGAGGAGAGGAGAGGAGAGGAGAGGAGAGGAGAGGAGAGGAGAGGAGAGGAGAGGAGAGGAGAGGAGAGGAGAGGAGAGGAGAGGAAAGGAGAGGAGACGAGAGGGGAGGAGAGGAGAGGAGATTCATGGAAGTTGTGAGGAGAGGAGAGGAGAGGAGAGGAGAGGAGAGGAGAGGAGAGGAGAGGAGAGGAGAGGAGAGGAGAGGAGAGGAGAGGAGAGGAGAGGAGAGGAGAGGAGAGGAGAGGAGAGGAGATTCATGGAAGCTGTGAGGAGAGGAGAGGAGAGGAGAGGAGAGGAGAGGAGAGGAGAGGAGAGGAGAGGAGAGGAGAGGAGAGGAGAGGAGAGGAGAGGAGAGGAGAGGAGAGGAGAGGAGAGGAGAGGAGATTCATGGAAGCTGTGAGGAGAGGAGAGGAGAGGAGAGGAGAGGAGATTAAAGAGAGGAGAGGAGAGGAGAGGAGAGGAGAGGAGAGGAGAGGAGAGGAGAGGAGAGGAGAGGAGAGGAGAGGAGAGGAGAGGAGAGGAGAGGAGAGGAGAGGAGAGGGGAAAAGAAGAGATTAAAGAGAGGAGAGGAGAGGAGAGGAGAGGAGAGGAGATTAAAGAAAGGAGAGGAGAGGAGAGGAGAGGAGAGGAGAGGAGAGGAGAGGAGAGCAGAGGAGAGGAGAGGGGAAAAGAAGAGATTAAAGAGAGGAGAGGAAAGGAGAGGAAAGGAGAGGAGAGGAGAGGAGAGGAGAGGAGAGGAGAGGAGAGGAGAGGAGAGGAGAGGAGAGGAGAGGAGAGGAGAGGGGAAAAGAGGAGATTAATGAGAGGAGAGGAGAGGAGAGGAGAGGAGAGGAGAGGAGAGGAGAGGAGAGGAGATTAAAGAGAGGAGAGGAGAGGAGAGGAGAGGAGAGGAGAGGAGAGGAGAGGAGAGGAGAGGAGAGGAGAGGAGAGGAGAGGAGAGGAGAGGAGAGGAGAGGAGAGGAGAGGAGAGGAGATTCATGGAAGCTGTGAGGAGAGGAGAGGAGAGGAGAGGAGAGGAGAGGAGAGGAGAGGAGAGGAGAGGAGAGGAGAGGAGAGGAGAGGAGAGGAGAGGAGAGGAGAGGAGAGGAGAGGGGAAAAGAGGAGAGGGGAAAAGAGGAGATTAATGAGAGGAGAGGAGAGGAGAGGAGAGGAGAGGAGATTAAAGAGAGGAGAGGAGAGGAGAGGAGAGGAGAGGAGAGGAGAGGAGAGGAGAGGAGAGGAGAGGAGAGGAGAGGAGAGGAGAGGAGAGGAGAGGAGAGGAGATTCATGGAAGCTGTGAGGAGAGGAGAGGAGAGGAGAGGAGAGGAGAGGAGAGGAGAGGAGAGGAGAGGAGAGGAGAGGAGAGGAGAGGAGAGGAGAGGAGAGGAGAGGAGAGGAGAGGAGAGGGGAAAAGAGGAGAGGGGAAAAGAGGAGATTAATGAGAGGAGAGGAGAGGAGAGGAGAGGAGAGGAGAGGAGAGGAGAGGAGAGGAGAGGAGAGGAGAGGAGAGGAGAGGAGAGGAGAGGAGAGGAGAGGAGATTCATGGAAGCTGTGAGGAGAGGAGAGGAGAGGAGAGGAGAGGAGAGGAGAGGAGAGGAGAGGAGAGGAGAGGAGAGGAGAGGAGAGGAGAGGAGAGGAGAGGAGAGGAGAGGAGAGGAGATTCATGGAAGTTGTGAGGGGAGGAGAGGAGAGGAGAGGAGTGGAGAGGAGAGGAGAGGAGAGGAGAGTAGAGGAGAGGAGAGGAGAGGAGAGGAGAGGAGAGGAGAGGAGAGGAGAGGAGAGGAGAGGAGAGGGGAAAAGAGGAGAGGGGAAAAGAGGAGATTAATGAGAGGAGAGGAGAGGAGAGTAGAGGAGAGGAGATTAAAGAAAGGAGAGGAGAGGAGAGGAGAGGAGAGGAGAGGAGAGGAGAGGAGAGGAGAGGAGAGGAGAGGAGAGGAGAGGAGAGGAGAGGAGAGGAGAGGAGAGGAGAGGAGAGGAGAGGAGAGGAGAGGAGATTCATGGAAGCTGTGAGGAGAGGAGAGGAGAGGAGAGGAGAGGAGATTAAAGAGAGGAGAGGAGAGGAGAGGAGAGGAGAGGAGAGGAGAGGAGAGGAGAGGAGAGGAGAGGAGAGGAGAGGAGAGGAGAGGAGAGGAGAGGAGAGGAGAGGAGAGGAGAGGGGAAAAGAAGAGATTAAAGAGAGGAGAGGAGAGGAGAGGAGAGGAGAGGAGATTAAAGAAAGGAGAGGAGAGGAGAGGAGAGGAGAGGAGAGGAGAGGAGAGCAGAGGAGAGGAGAGGGGAAAAGAAGAGATTAAAGAGAGGAGAGGAAAGGAGAGGAAAGGAGAGGAGAGGAGAGGAGAGGAGAGGAGAGGAGAGGAGAGGAGAGGAGAGGAGAGGAGAGGAGAGGAGAGGAGAGGGGAAAAGAGGAGATTAATGAGAGGAGAGGAGAGGAGAGGAGAGGAGAGGAGAGGAGAGGAGAGGAGATTAAAGAGAGGAGAGGAGAGGAGAGGAGAGGAGAGGAGAGGAGAGGAGAGGAGAGGAGAGGAGAGGAGAGGAGAGGAGAGGAGAGGAGAGGAGAGGAGAGGAGAGGAGAGGAGATTCATGGAAGCTGTGAGGAGAGGAGAGGAGAGGAGAGGAGAGGAGAGGAGAGGAGAGGAGAGGAGAGGAGAGGAGAGGAGAGGAGAGGAGAGGAGAGGAGAGGAGAGGAGAGGAGAGGAGAGGGGAAAAGAGGAGAGGGGAAAAGAGGAGATTAATGAGAGGAGAGGAGAGGAGAGGAGAGGAGATTAAAGAGAGGAGAGGAGAGGAGAGGAGAGGAGAGGAGAGGAGAGGAGAGGAGAGGAGAGGAGAGGAGAGGAGAGGAGAGGAGAGGAGAGGAGAGGAGAGGAGAGGAGATTCATGGAAGCTGTGAGGAGAGGAGAGGAGAGGAGAGGAGAGGAGAGGAGAGGAGAGGAGAGGAGAGGAGAGGAGAGGAGAGGAGAGGAGAGGAGAGGAGA
>NC_143440.1:4600000-4677500 GCF_987193195.1 Phasianus colchicus | reverse complement strand
CCCTTCTCTGGACATGTTCCAGGGCCTCAATGTCTTTTTTTGTAGTGAAGGAATGTAGAATCATTGTAGTGAGTGATGTAGAATCATTCTTTTTCAGGGTATTTATGTTTTGGACTATTTCTGGAATGAATCCTGATATTTGAAAACCACTGATATCTGCCACAATCATTTTGGATGGTACTTGGGCTGGGGAGACCGCGTTTGGTTGTCTTACCTCTACACTCTGCAGGTAAAGATAGGGTAAAACTGGTGCTTGGGCTAAAAGGAAAGAAGCTTTCCAGAAACGTTCTCTCTAGCAGATTGGTGTTTATCTTATTTTCTTTCCTTACAGCTTGAATTCTGACTATTACAACACTCTCTGTAATAATTTCATTGTAGGACAGCTTTCCGTCCTCGAATGGAATTAACATCATCTCTCTCCTTTTGTACCTCTTTCTGTCACTGTTGTTTCATCTGTGTATTTTTTGTAATTCCCTTCAGTCCCTTTCTGTACTCCTTTCTGTTGGATGGTCGTTTGACTGGTTTGTTTTTCTCCTCCCCCTTTCCCATTTGGTCAGCATCCTCACAATTTCTCCCTTTTTCTTGTGTAACCTAAGAAATGCAGCAGTGGAAAGAAAGGAGATGTATGATGCAGGATTTCCTGAAAAAGATTCCATGTTACTACTGATAGGATAAATTTTGGTGCTCTTTCTAATACTCTGTCCTGGGAGAGAATTCGTCTGGCACCCTGGGTCTATTTTTAAAGTAAATCACTGGATGTCTCTGTTCTGTCTCCTAGGGTTTATATTTGGTTTACCACCCTGTGCAACTCTGCACAGCTAATGCCATCAGGATCTTGGCGTTGGACTTAGTTGGCTATTATATCTTCAGAATGACAAACCACCAGAAAGATCTCTTCCATTGTACCAGTGGCAACTGCAAGATATGGGGCGAGAAGCCCGACTACACTGAGTGCTCCTACATGTCTGTGGATGGGACCAAGTACTACAGCAAGCTGCTGACCTCGGGGTTCTGGGAGTGGGCACGCCATTTTAACTACACTGGAGATCTGATGGGCTCCCTGGCCTATTATCTGACCTGTGGGTTTGAACACTTGCCTTACTTCTACATTGTTTATATGACTGTTCTGCTAACTCACCGTTGCATTAGAGATGAACACCGTTGTTATAGCAAATACGGGAAAGACTGGAAACGCTACACTGCTGCAGTACCCTACCGGCTCATACCAGGGCTGTTTTAAGGCTGACACGGAATCTGAGGGAAATAAACTTTCTTTTAAATGAAAAGAGCTTATTCACACAGATAAACTAACAAAAATATGTTGGAAAAGACACCATTCTCTGGGGAACAAAAGATGCCTGGAAAACTATCCATAATGTACTAAGGGAACATGCCCTGCCTGGTAAGCAGGCAGATTGTTTAAAGAAAATGAAACAAGGCACAGAATTGGCCTTTTTAATAGACATCTGTAGAAAGATCAGTTTTACCAGGAACTCTTCTTTCCTCTCTCAGAAGTACCTCGGAATTGAAGAAAAGTTGCATGTGTTTAGACTCCTGAGATCTCTCCAGTGCTGCGAGTAGGCCTTCACTCTTCACAGCAGCCAAGTACTTGAAGCCAGTTACCAGTGAATTAGAGGAGGAGGGAAATAATGGTGTGATCGCTTCAGGAAAGGAACAGTATTTTTGCTTGTGACAGTAATAACCTTCAGTGGGTAATGCTCTGAAGGAGGCTTCAGGTTTGCTTTTGAAGAGGTTAACCTGGGAAATATCTAAACTGGTGTTTCAGAAGATTGGTGTATACTGACTCACAGGTGGTTTGCGCAGGCTGATGTAAATTGGTATGGCTCAATAATTCCATTAGCACTGGAGATACGTGGTCCGTGAGCAAGCGGTTATTATTGTGATACTGAAACCAAACTTGATTTTTGAGTATAGGTTGATTTCTTTACTGTGGATAGAAAACTTTGTTCACTGTCATTTTTATCTAAAATAATGTTTGATGTTTGTAATATTTTGAGAAGTAATAGCTTAGTTTGAAGACAAGTAAGAAAAATACAGCCAATTTTCCTTTTAGCTGTTTCTTTTCTTGTTAATGGTTATCTTTCAAAGTTACAGGATTCAAGAGGAACTCCTGGAAGAATACAGTCCAAGGAGCAAATTCAAGAATGCAGAAGGGAATCACAAATAAAAAGGGGGATCAGAATAGTAACTATGCTTGTAATGAGTTGGTAGCTGTGTTCACATAAATACACCATCTTTACAGTAGGTAGGGAATTGTATGAACTGATGTCTTGTAGGAGTTGCTGAATGCACTGGCAGATACGAATGTGGTGTGTTGGAATGCCTTTTAGTTCTGTTGCAGTGTTCCTGAAGGGTTGGCTTTCCCAGGTGACTTTCTCCAGCTCTCGAGAACAAATGCAGCGTGAGGCTGGGCTGTGTCTCGGGGCGGGGTTTACAAGTGTGCCTAGAGATGCCTTCGTAGAGAAACCTAACTCTATCGCCAGTGCTATCTCTAGGCCTGATAACTGTTGTATCGTTGGCAGATAATCATGAAATACGTTGGCGTGTATTGATACTGAGCTAGGAGTAGCTGCGTCTGACCATTTCTACTCTCTAATTCTAAAGCATTCCTGTGGAGTGAAAAAACTTCTCTGTTAAGATGAACCTCAATAGTTCACCAAGGAGCACTGCTTGTAATATGTGAGAGCGCTTGTTTCAGAGGAAGGGGAGATAGAGTGTAGGATTCAAGGGCTGATGGAACCCATCAATTGCTGGCACCTCACTGCTTAGGCTGACCCAGATTTTGCTGGAGTAATTGGATAGTTTCTTTTCTCAACTTGCCAGAGACCACATACTTATATCCTTTTCTTGAGTAGCCTTGGAAATTGTACTGACAGCATGCTCTTAATGCCAAGACCCTTTTAATATTGCAAGATAATCTGAGCTCTAAATCATGATAGCCTTGCACAGCACGGCATGTTCCTGTCTTTTCACTGACAAATCCTGGCTGACCAAGGGAACTGAAAACATATTTACGTCACAAAAAAACCACCACCATAAACTTAATAGTTCCATGTTGCAGTGATCACACTTCTTCCATGGGAGGTTTTGTAGAGGACCTGAGAATGATTACAAGAAAACAGCACACAGAAACTGTTGCAAGTAGAGATAATGAAATGGGGATCATTTCAGAAGGGAAAGGTACAAGCGAAAAAGGTTTTGCAGAACTCAGAAGTAACAAATGAAACACCTTTCACAAAAATGTGGGATTACACCCTGGAGCCTGTAGCAACTGGAAATTGTTGAAGTAGATGATTTCAATTACTTTTTAAACCACAGTCATTTATTTTTGTTATCCAAAGCTATGAGCTGATAACAAAAGCTGCAAGAGTTAGCTAGCTTACTCAAGTTCGAGGTTTTGACAAAGTTGAGACACATTTCTGTATTAGTTCAGAAGAGTTACAGGGGAGGTGACTAATTCACAGTTGGGTAATGTAGATGACCATTTCGGAAGCCTTTTTGGCCAAGCAGGACATTGAACTGGATAGACCACTGATTCGATCCAGTTTAGTAAATCGTAGGTGTTTTTATTAAAAATACAATAAAAGGAAAGGGAAGGGAAGGGAAGGGGAAGGGGAAGGGGAAGGGGAAGGGGAAGGGGAAGGGGAAGGGGAAGGGGAAGGGGAAGGGGAAGGGAACCAGTACAATATTGTGTAAAACTTCAAGTTAAGTTACAGTTGCAGCAGAGCAAGATAGCTGCTTTCAGGACAACCATCTGAGTGTTCTCCTTGCCCTGTTTCTGCTAAACTTCCCTTTTGCATTATCAGCCATCAGCTGATAAGCTCAAAGAGACTGACCATGTGGAGTTGCTTTGTCCCAATGGGTTCTATTGCTGTCTAGCAGAAAACACTTAGCAGACCAGGACATCCCTAACCTTTAAAAGGTTGGTTCTCTAAAAGATGCTTTTATTAGTTGAAAGGCAGCAGCCTGCTTCTGTCTGATGTGCTTTGCTTTGCTTTGCTTTGCTCATGATACTCAGGAGAGCTGGCTCTCAATCATACATGGCAGTTACCTCACAGCTGTTAGTACAGTTTGGGATGAGTGGCAGTGCAGAATCCTTGGCCAGTGCCCGTGGGCTTCCTTGCATCCCAGGGCACGTCAGCTATTGCCTTACCCCTCGGTGCCTCCCTGCTCCTGGCAGTGAGTAGCTGTGCACAGATAACTTGGAAAAAGAAGATTGCTTAGGACAATTGCTCAGGGAATGCACACAACACATTTTATTTACATTTAACAAACAGTTCTTGTTTTATTTTATGGGTGTGAGGGGAGGAAAAGTTAAAATGTGGCTTCTGTTGGCAGTTTTTGGTGGTGTTATTCCTGTGGTCCCATAAAAAGTCCTTGCACAGCAGTCCTGGAGAACAAATTTAGGAGAGAGAAAATATGGAAACAGAATGGCTCCTATCTGTGCCCTCTAATTTTTTTCACCTCACAAAAGATATACTCTGAAAATCTTATTACTTAGACTGCTTTGTAAAGCATCATCATGAAAAGCAATAAGGGAGAATGTCAAATGCAGATGATGTTTTGCTAAATTAAAAAAGCATTTTACTCTTTAAATTTCAATTTTTGTACACTTTCATCTGGCTTAATGGCATTTTGTTCCACTTATTTTTTGGTCCTTTGCTCAGTAAAGTGAATGCAAAATGCAATTTGGAAACTGCTAAACTCCCACTGTTTACTGTTATCTAATCAAAATGACACTAATCACAGACACTTGTAAAAGGTTGTCTGGAAGGGAGAATGATTGTTTCAGGACTTTGGAAGAAAATGCACTTACTCCAAGCCTTGCAGTCTCCTAAGGATTGTGAACAAATCAAAGTTGATTTGCTCATGCAAACACTCAAGTACTTTAACCAAATCCACTTGGTAGAAATAAAGGAGATGTGTGAACAGCTCAGCATTACTGTCACACTGCAGCATGGTGCAAAAAAAACCAGAACGGTTCTGAGTCAGTTTGTTGTCCTCAGGCAGTTAACAGAGGCTTTGCCTGAGCTTACTTTGTCAGTGTATGCTGGCAGATAGTACAACTGATTGGCAATAAAAATCACTGCCCCCTGCCCACAAATACAACATGACAATATTTAATTTCAAGTGAAAATTTGTCTGTCTGCTCAGCAAGAACCAACTCTTGCCTACTGTTGGGAGCTTTGCTCTAGAATTCTGCAAATTCAAACATGGTTTCTTCTATAAAGCCAGCTGTATGTGCAGTAGAAGAAAATCCTTTCTTCCTCCTTCTAAAAAGTTTCTTATAGATTAGCAAAAACGATGCTAGAGATCAGACCCACAGGCAACAAACATTAGAAGCTATCAAATTGAAAAGTGCCAGTGTACTACTGTAAGTACTGCTACCAATAGCCTTATGCAGAGAATCTCTGCTGAACTAACTTCTATTTTAACAAATGAGAACTTCTTGTACGCCAGATTCTTAAACTGGAAAACAGACTCTTCTTCAGTTACATTTTTGTGCATCTGCATTCTGGCATCCATTATATATCAATTACAGGCCAGTCAGCCTCACCACTGTCCCTGGAAAGGTGATGGAACAGCTTTTGCTGGATGCCATCTCCAGAAACTGGAAGAAAAGGAGGTTATCATGAGTAGTCGGCACGGGTTCACCAGGGGGAGGTCATGCTTGACCAACTTGGTAGCCTTCTATAATGTTGTCACTGGCTGGGTGGATGGGGGGAGAGCAGTGGATGTAGTCTACCTTGATTTCAAGGCATTTGATACTGTCTCCCACTACATCCTTACAACAAAGCTGAATAAGTGTTGGATAGATGAGTGAACAGTGAGGTGAGAACTGGCTGACTGGCACAGCACAGAGGGTCGTCGCTGGCGGTGCAGAGTCTGGTTGGAGACCAGCAACTAGCACTGTTCCTCAGGGGTCTGTGCTGGGTCCAGTCTTGTTCAACATCTTCATCAATGACCTTGATGAGGGGATAGTGGCCACCCTCAGCAAGTTTGCCAATGATATGAAGTTGGGAGGATTGGCTGACACACTTGAAGGCTGTGCTGCCATCCAGAGAGACCTGGACAGGCTGGAGAGCTGGGCAGTAAGAAAGCAGATGAGGTTTAACAAAAGCAAGTGTAGAGTCTTGCATCTAGGGAGGAACAATTGCATGCACCAGTGCAGGTTGGGGGATGACCTGCTGGAGAGGAGCTCTGCAGAGAGGGACCTGGGTGTTCTGGTGGACAGCAGGTTGGCCATGAGCCAGCAGTGTGCCCTTGTGGCCAAAAAGGCCAATGGCATTCTGGGGTGCATTAAAAAGAGCGTGGCCAGCAGGTCGAGGGAGGCGATCCTCCCCTTCTACTCTGCCCTGGTAAGGCCTCATCTGGAGTACTGTGTCCAGTTCTGGGCTCCCCAGTACAAAAAAGACAGGGATCTCTTGGAAAGAGCCCAGCGGAGAGCCGCAAAGATGGTGAAGGGCCTGGAGCATCTCCCCTATGAAGAAAGGCTAAGTGAACTGGGTCTGTTTAGCCTTGAGAAAAGAAGACTGAGAGGGGACCTGATCCAGGTCTATAAATATCTAAGGTGTGGGGGGCGGAGTGGCGAGGCCAGACTCTTTTCAGCAGTGTGCGGAGACAGGACAAGGGGATACGGCCAGAAACTGCAGCATAGGAAGTTCTGCACAAATGTGCACAAGAACTTCTTTACGGTGAGGGTGACGGAGCACTGGAACAGGCTGCCCAGGGAGGTTGTGGAGTCTCCTTCTCTGGAGATAGTCAAGACCCGCCTGGACCGCACCTTCTTGTGCAACCTGGTGTAGGGAACCTGCTTTGGCAGGGGGGTAGGACTCAATGATCTCCAGAGGTCCCTTCCAACCCCTCCGATTCTGTGATTCTGTGGTTCAAGGTAGCAAAATGCCTACCAAATCTTTGTGCTGTTTTGTTTCTTCCTAAGCTTCCCTAACGTGAGCTCTACATTCAGAGCATAGAAAATATTTTTTGATGCCAAGCTAAGTTAAAGCTCTAAATATTTATGAAGTGGAGCTGCTTTGGTATCTATTTATGTAGCAGTTGTGCATACAGAAGGGAAATCTGTATTAACATGTCAGCTAGAATTTGATTTTGCATTAATTCTGAGGCACCTGGATTGCTAACAGAACTTGCAGCCTAGCGGTACCCACATCTGTTCTTCTGTCCTTTCAACGCTGGGAAAGCAAGCAGTAGTAGTGCATACATCTTTCGGTACCTTTGTTCAGAACTATTTTCTCTTTACCAACTCATTCAACATATCCTAGAGAAAGAAACATTTTCTGCTTGCATCAGGTTTTGACAGTTCAGATGTCTGAACTGAAACTTTCAAGCACTGAAAGGCCACAATGAGGTCTCCCAGCAGCCTGCTCTTCTCCAACCTAAACGAGCCCAGTTCCCTCAGCCTTACTTCATAGCAGAGGTGCTCCAGCCTTCTGAGCATCCTCGCAGCCCTCCTCCGGACCCGTTCCCACACTTCCTTGTTTTTCTCGTGTTAGGGGCCCCAGGTCTGCACGCAGTACCCCAGCTGAAGCAGCCGCACTTTGCCTACCTTCGCCGTTCTCTCGGTAACTCTCGGCCCCGCCCCGCGTGCCGGTAACCAGGAAGCAGGAAGCAGCGGAGCTCAGCCGGCGGCATGGCCGGGGGTGGCCCAGCGGTGAGGGCCTCGGGGCGGGCGCTGGGGGCCGGCAGCCGCCGTGGGGGTGGTGAGAGCCGGGGGACGGACGGCTTATGCCGAAGGCTCTTTGGAGCCTGGGCTCGTGTCAGGCCTGGGGGGACCCTGCGGTGTGCGGCTGTGTGCGGCTGTGTGCGGCTGTGTGCGGCTGTGTGCGGCTGTGTGCGGGGGCATGCTCTGCTGGTGCCGGGCGGCTTCCTAGCGCTGCGGCTACGGGTGGTGGTTTGTAGCGTGCCGTCGCTGCTCTGGGAAGGGTGTGCTGCTGGCAGCTGGTTTTGCAAGAGATTATTAAATCCCCGTGTAGTTTTGTCTCATAGAACGTAATTGTGTCATTTCTGTCCTCCCACATTTGCGCTCGGAGTGGAAGCTCCAAGTTTCGCTTGTGTTTGAAACCCACTTCCTTAGTTATATTAGATTCGTTCGGGTTGGAGAAGACCTGAGATCCCTGACCCACCCGTACCGTGCCCGGTGCCCCTCAGTGTCGCATCTCCACAGATACGCGTGGCAAGAAGGGTGCCTTTTGAAGGGGGAGGTATGGTGTCCAGCATTGGCATGATGTTTGCTGATGGACATTTTGTTAACCAGCAGTGTAAAAACCATTGCCGTGGGCCTCACCGACCTCACGTGCACAGCTGCCGTAGCATCTGCAGAGAGAAGGATGTGCTGGTGCTGCCAGGACTGCAGCCGATCGCTGAAGACCCTGGCATGTGTGATATTGTGAAGGCTACACAGTAAGTGTTTGTCTTACATGGGCAGAGTTTTGAAATAGGTGTTTCCTATTCCATATGGGATTTTATAAATTGAAAATGTCAGGGCTCTGTTGTCACCTGCTTGTCCAAGAGAAATCACTTGAAGCATATATACTATTATCAGCATATATACTATTATCAGCATATATACTATTATCAGCATATATACTATTATAAATATTTCAACCGAGTCTGTTCTGCTAGGTAAAAAATTCTACGTATTGAGGCTCAGACCAGCTCTTTTTGCAAAAAGTCTGTTGAATGCAAAGTGGAGCTCTTGAGAAAGACTTACAGAGATTGAATTTTTCATGTGTGTGACGCTGTTTAACATGGGAAATATTTAAAATAAAGTCAGTTGTTTTCCTCATTTAAGGTATGGAATGATAGAGCGGTGCAAAGAACTGGTGGAAGCAGGATACGATGTTCGACAACCAGACAAAGAAAATGTGACTCTTCTTCACTGGGCAGCAATAAACAACAGACAGGAGCTGGTTAAGTAAGCTCTGTAGGCCATGGGAAAGTATCTTGAGCATTCTGTCGCTATTGATCATGAGTGCTTTAAGCCACAGTGTGTGCTGCTGAGGGAAAAAGCTTAAAATTTGAATTTTAACACAACTACCTTTGTGAAAATGTCACTGAGAAGTAGTTACCACACTTCCTTTCTTCCTGATATTAAGTGGTACATGAAATCATTAGCTTTTCCTGGATTTGTTTCATTTGACAGAGATTAAAATTGACTTTGTAAGGGCCTTGCTACTTACTGTGTATTTTCTTAGGCGTTTTTTCAAAGCAGCATCCTTCTCTGGAAAAATATTGTCATCCTTTTGCTTTTCTAGAGAAAACTTGTTTATTGCAAGCCACTTGCCACTACGCCTATGTTATCCTCAGCATAATATTTTCATGCTTTATCATGTGCTATCTTAATCTTGTTCTCTTGCTGTTATGTAGGTACTATATTTCTAAAGGTGCAGTAGTGGATCAGCTAGGTGGAGACTTGAATTCAACTCCCCTTCACTGGGCCATTAGGTATGCTGCTTGCTACTACTAAAAATAAATCTGCGGGTCTTAACAGTAGCGTTTTGTGTAGCGTAGCTGTTGTCATCTTAAATAAATTGATGTGTGTTTCCTTTGCTGAGTTATGCAGAACTTGATAGCATATTCATAATTACACTGAAATCTTTTCTCTGATTCTTGGCAACTTTGCAGGCCACCAGGTTGTGTTATGCATGTATCTGTACTTCAGGCAGACCTGCATTTTGAACTTTTCCCAGGGCAGTGCTGGTCAGACTTGGCCTGCCTCTTAAGTCCTACCCAATTCTCTGATGTAGACCGTTGGCTTAAGAAAAAATTATAATATTTTCTTCATGAAAGTATAAGAACCTGAGATGATTTTTCTATAAGAGTATTTTTGTTATTGCTGTAGTTTCATATATTGTTACAGACAAGGACACCTACCCATGGTCATATTATTGTTGAAGTGTGGAGCGGATCCCAGCCTTATTGACGGGGAAGGATTCAGCAGCATTCACTTGGCAGTGCTGTTTCAACACGTGCCCATTGTAGCTTACCTCATATCAAAGAGCCAGGTACATTGCCAGTGTCCCAGGTGTTATTTTCTGCTTAGAAGTAGCAGGTTGTACTCTGAAATTACCTTGTGGAATTTAAATTTTATCTCCTAAAGTACAGGCATGTGTTTGGTATTTCACCGTGCTATACGTGCTATGTTTAAATAATTATGTGTTGACACATGATCATATTTTGTTCTTTTAATGAACAGGATTTATGTACTTGAACATTCAGTTATGCACTTTATTCCTTTACACAAGGAAGATATTTATTGTTGCTTTCCAAAGTAGAGTTTATTTATATTATTTTTTTTATCAAGAGGGGACAGGAAATATTGTTAATTGAAGGAATTCTAGAGATGAATTTGATTCCTTTTAAAGTAACTTTAATGGGCACTCAGCATATCCTGAAATGAATGCCGTGCAAGACCCATGGAAGGAAGAAGAATTGTTTAAATTGGCTTCCTGGCAGGTACAATTTAGTTTCCCTTTGCTACTGTGCTGTAGCTGCGTAGCTAGGAATCTGACCATTTAACTTTGTTTACTGAAATCAGCGATCATCACTTTTTATCTTTTTCTTATTCCTAGAACATAGACACAGCAGACTTCTATGGACTTACGCCTTTAATGTTATCAGCACAAAGAGTGGTGGGGTAAGTGGGGAATAACTTTTAAAAGAATCTGTTGTCCACTCATTCCTGGGTGCAATGCTGAATCTTTTCTTCTGGTTCTGTCACTCTTGTTAGAGTGACAATTTTTTCTCTTCTACTTGTTGTAAAATACTACGTATCCAGGACATAGGAGATGATGAAGCAGCTAACTTGGTGTAGGAAAGAAAGACCCACCCCCCAAAAGAGATATCTTAAAATAGTTCAGGTTTGCAGCTGGACCAAGTGATGCATCATTGTGCTTTCCTAGAAATGAAGGTGAAATGAAGGATGAGTTCTTTTTTCTAAGCTTGGGTCTGTTGCTGGTGAGCTTGTTGAGAGACGAAACATCTGTATCTGCTGTTCCTTTACAGCAGATGCTAGCAGTGTTTTTTGTTAATAAGGTGTTCCAAAGTTTCCAATGCAGATTATGTTCTGTTTGTTAACTCTAGACCAGAACCCACAAGATTTCTATTAAAGTTTAACCCCTCCCTCAATGCTGTGGACAACGTTCAGAAGAACACTGCGCTGCACTGGGCAGTAACATCAGGAAACGTTAGTGCAGTGGAGCTACTGCTAGAAGCTGGTGCTAACATGGACATAAAAAATGTCAAGGTACAATTTCTTTCATTATTTCTGTTTTTTCCATCTGTGTAGGATTAATGGGTAAAATGAATGTGAAGAAATACCTGAATCCCCTCCCCTCTGAATGTCCTTTGAAATGGATGGGGGGAATAAGGCAAGAGTTCTTATTCTTTCCAAAAAGAATTGAGCACTTTTCTTGTGGTGTGTCGCAAAGTAAGAATGTAGAGATGATTTGAAATGTTAGTTTAGTGGACACCTAATCACTGTGAACAAATGTATTGTATCCTTCACAGATTCTCTTTTTTTTGTTTGTTTTGTTTGCTTTGAGTCAGCTGTTCTCTACAGCATGGCCACTATTACTAGCCTTCAGCCAGGTTTTTCAAAACTAATGCTGCTTTGTGTCTGGTGAGCCTCATAAAGTCTTGAAAAAGCATGGCATCCTGAAAAGATCAGTGTCTGTCAGTGCCTGTTTGTACACTCAGAAGTGCATGTCATGTGAAAGTCCTGATATTTGTAAAATCTGGTAGGAAGAACTATAAATGTTGAAACTATTGATTCCCATAGAGATGCTTGTGTAGTGTAGTAATTCTGGTTTGTATACTGAGCTGCTCAGCTTTTCCATCTGCTAGTTGTTTTTTGGTTTTTTTTTAATATATGACTCTTAGAATGTTACTGTTTGGTTCTAAAATGTCAACATAAACAAGAAAGTTTCCCTTTCAGTAAGGGATCATATTCAGTAAGCTTGTCATGTTCTAAAAGACTGTTCAGTATTTCAGGTTAGGAGACACAGTTCAGCAAGTGATTCATGTGGATGCAGTCTGATTGCAAATATCAGTCTTTAGAACTACAGAACACCAGATGAAGCATGTTAAAACTCTGGGTTTACTTTACCTTTGCCTTAAAGAAAAATGGTGGGTTTGGGGAAGAAGCCATTAAGTTCTTGTTTTAGTTCAGTTCATTTCTTGTTTCTGTTACAAAGGAAGACATTAATGTGTTAAGTGCATAACCAAATAAAGTTTGTTGTTGAAGGGAGAGACAGCGCTTGACCTTGCAATTCAAACTCAGAATCGCTCCATGATTTATATGTTAATTGAGGAAGGAAGAATGAGAAGCAGAAGAAATAACAGGTTACTGAGAGCGTTGGAGAAATACGAGGTAATATCACTAATGGACAGAAAGCTTCAGCATCCCGTGTTCAGAATAATATGTAACTTAACTCCATTCTGACAACAGGATCTTCTAAGGCTTCCAACACTGGACACTCAAAAATGAAATTTTTAGAAGCACCTTCCTGTTCTTTGGGTGTTTGTTCCCCACCCCCCTCTCCCCTCGTTGTTTTCCCTCCCTCCTTATGCACAGTGTTTTGATGCGTCGCTTTGTTACCTATCTTGAGTCTCTCAGCATTCATTATTATATTATGTGAATATTTTTGAAGTAAATCCTGCTTGAATATTTTGTCATATTTTAACAATGATCATTTTAACAGCTGTTCCTGCTGCTGGCATCTTGCTTGACTGTGATGTGGGCCATAGGATACGTAATGAACTTAAGTTCTGATTCTTGGCTTTTGAAAGGATGTCTGCTTTTCCTTCTGCTGGTTGGGATGGCTCTGTTCGTGAGGTTTGTGGATTCCTCTCTTTCTGTGTATGTATTTCTAGTAGATGCAGTACGTGGTAGTGATGCAGTGTTCTTTTCAGAGTCTACAGTTTCACTTAGAAGTTTGGTTGTTTGGGTTTTTTTGCTGTACTATAGAAAGGATTGTGTGAAGGATTTAAATATATGTACTTTTCACAATGATTTTGAAATGTAGTGTCCTTAGATGTTCAAAATTGTAGTTTCTGATCCTTGAGATCTGAGGAAAAAACAAGTGTTTAGGTGGCATGTTAGCTGGATTTAATGATAAAGAGGGTGTGACTGAATGCCTGCACCTGACAGAAGCTGAGATACCCATTTATGAAGTTTAGAAATGCGTTTTTTTTAACTTTTCCCTCTGTATTTGCAACGTAGCATGAGTTTCAATGTACCGTTCCCACCCTCTCTGTTCCCCAGACCTCCTAGTGATATTCTAAGCTGTTTTGCACATTTCCCATTTCTTACAGCAGTTACTAAACTGTATTCCTTGAAATGGCAATACTATGGTTGAGTCAATAAATAGAGTTTGTACTTTTCACCTAGAGTGCAGCTGCTCTGACATATAAAATCAGCTGGAACAGAACACTCCTCAGTAGATGTTTTTTCTGTATCGTGAATTCCTCTATGCATCTGGCTAAAGCGTGCTTCCGAGTGGCAATTTTGGTTTGCTTTAACAGAGTCTTAAAGTGAAGTTTTAAAAATAAATTAAAAAAAAAAAAATAACCGTGATAAGTCTGTACTCCACGAAGTTGAGTTTTGGATGCGAGAAAAATGTTCTTTTATTTTCATCTTCTTTCAGGCAGTTTGTGGGACTCAAGAATCTGAGATATCTTCCCACAGCACTGATGCTAAGTTCCGTCTTTTGGATGTCTGTGACGTGGTTTTTCTGGTTCATGCCTGATATCCTTTGTAATGCAGTAGAACTTTCACTTTCTAGTAAATGTAAGCACAGTTGTGCAAGGAGTGATGAACAGTCCCAGCTAATTCCATTTGACTGTGAATGTCTGTTAAGATTACTTTATCTACATTGGACCAGGGTTAAATAGCTTTGTGTTTAAATGGAAGTTACAACAGACTAAAGATATGTAGTTTCTTTTCTCTTTGACAGGTATTTGTGTGTAGTTCTGATGTTTCTGTTTTGTTTTTTTAATTTTACTGGGATATCAAAATGCCTTTGTTATATGCACAGTTGTAGAGTCACCTGGAGATGCTAATATAGACAGTGTTCCCTCTTTGGGACCATCCAGTAATGTATTTTGGTATGCAGTAAAGCTAGATAACATACTGCATCACACATTGCAGTTTTAAAAGCATCTCTCATTTCTAAATGAGAAGGATTTGGCAGTTGGTGGTATTCATGTTTCTGCTTTAAAAATAAATGAATAAAAACACCGGGCTAACAAATTTAGTTGTATCCCTTGGAAGCAGACCTTCCATTTTCCAGTCTGCATTTGTTCAGAGGTTATGCAGCATCCTCAGTGCACAGTGCATTCATTTTTACCTTTCTTTGAATAGGCCTTGGACTGATGAGTACCTCTATTTAATTGTTTACACTCACTTTTCAGTACTGTGCTCTTACACAGAAGGCACCTACTTATTTATTAATTAAGTTCTGTGAAAGGGAAGGCCATTAGGGAGATACTCAAAATTTAAATAATTTAGTACTAAATCAGCTATACTGCGTTGCTACCCAATTTTAATTCATTTTTAATTACTTCGTCCTTTAAGAGGCATTTCTTTTGGTACTGTTTGCAATTATGATCTTAATAGGATGATCACCATTCATTTTGATGAACTGATCACATATATTCCTGTGAGGGATACACGCGTATGCTTGTTGCAATGAAAATCCTGTCATTAACTGTTGCTTTTTGAAGTTCTGTTCTAAGGTTTTCTTGGCGTCATCTAAATTAAAAGAAAGCAAGAATTCTAACTGTAAGGGTTAAAGGTAGACGTTCTGTAGAAGATGATGAACACAGCAGTATTCCTAAAGGTCGTGGCTTAGTGAGGTAACTTTTTGCTATTTCTATCAAACACTTGCTCTGTAAAAGTCAAAGCCATTCTTTTCCTTTTTGTGTATTGCTTGTAAAATACCACAATCTCATTGTAGAATATTTTAATTGGCAACAGTGGTAGTACATAGTGAGAGAATATATTCCTTAATCTAAATGTTACATGTGACCAATACCATTTTTGAGATCCCTGTCATGTTCAGCGTAGTGGGTCTTTTTTATTTTTTCTATAAAGCCTGGAGGACTGATCCTGGATATATTAAGTCTTCCGAAAAAGACAAAAAAGAGGTAAGTTGACATGCTGCACCGTGATTGTGCTTCTGATTGATTCATTTATCATCAAATGTATCTTTGAGATTTTAGTTGTATCATCGAGCAACGTAGGTTGTTAGATGATAAACCCAACCTACTGTCAGTTTATCTTCAGCACCTTGCTGTTATTTCCTTGCCTCGGTCTTTTCATTGGAATATGAGCTTCAGCGAAGCATGGTATGGACTTGTGCCTTTGCTATAATCTATGGCATAAATTCACAGATACTTCACTTAATAAATAACACTCTTGTTCTAGATGTCTCTGGTTAGAAAGAGTTACAGTGCTTTCCTAAGCTCTCGATGCTCATAAGACGTACTAAAAGCTAGCAATGATTTAAATCATCAGATGCTCTGAAGATGGGTATTTTATAGCTGTATTTTACAATGACAAAAAAAGGAAATGGACAACCAGTCAGTAGGACATTACCTGTTTGGTCCCTTACGTTATTGATTGTGACTCTGCGTGGTTTACGATCTCCTTTGTTCTCCATGTGGTTACCTTTCTCCAGATTGCCAGGGAGATTAAACTGCAATTTTAATTTTTTTGAAATTGTTGCCACGGAACTAATAAGTATTGGCTATCTCGTGCCCATAAAAAAGCACTGAGTGCTTATCAGGGCATGATAGCCAATATTTACCAGTCTTTTTGCAACGGTGTTGAAAAAGTTTCAGTCATCATCACTTTTGAAGTCTGGCTGACTGTATGGGGGAGAGCTACTTTTCTATATAATTCAGTGTGAGTGACTTTGCATGAGTCTTTGCCGTTTTGTTTCTTGTGGACCTTTTCTCTACCCAGGGCTGCAGGTATTTACACCTGTTGATGCTGAGCACTCCAAGTGCTTAGTGTCTGCAAAAGGCCTCATATACAAATCTTTGTAGGTCCCCGTAAAATGTGATCCAAATGCATGCAGAAACTGTTCTATCTTTCAGAACATTGTAGCTCTTGCAGAAGCAGGATGCTTGGATTTCAGAACATTCTGCACGTCATGTCTTGTAAGTAAGGATTTGATATTCCTTTGCTTTTTTGAAACCTGTTTCTTAGTTCAGTATAATACCTGTTTTTCTCCTTGTCATGTGAGTGCTACATATGCTGCTTGTTCTATGCTAGATTTCATTTTCTCACTTATGGTGACAAAGAAGCTTTAAGATCATTGGGTTACATTCTTAATTAAAAAAAAAAAAATCCATCTCTTTTTTTTTTTTTTTTGGTAAGATTTAGAAAACTCTCATCTGTGTTCTGTATTTGAGGCCCACTGTATAGAAGTAGTTATAAAATATTGTAATGCCCATCAGATGATGCTCTGAGCTTTGATCAAAGCAGATGTTTTTACTCTGACTATATTCCTTTCCTCTGTGCTCAAACAGGTAAGGAAGCCTTTGAGATCTGTGCATTGCCTTCTTTGTGATTCGTGTGTAGCCAGATATGATCAGCATTCTCTGTGGATTGCGCAGTGCATAGGTAAGAGTCTGTGCTTTATCAAAATTGAAAATTTCTTGCCTTAAAAGATGTTGCAGAAATAACATTTATCTACTTAAAGAGCAAACCTGATGTAAGAACACACTGTAGAGACTGAAGAGGTTACTGAGGGCTGCCAGAGAGTCTTATCTGATATTTTTTTAAGAGTTAGCAATTTTAAGACACATCAAGGTGAAGCAATTAAATTGAATAGTATAGATTTTTCAGTCTTCTAAGACAACTGTGCAGTGCGTGGGCAGAGCTGTGCTAGCATAACGAGTCCCCATCCAGATAATAGCTGATGTGCTATGAAGAATATACAAATGCTGGCTGACTTTACCAGAACTAATTCTATTATATAAACTGAAATAGCTTACAGGAGAAAGTTGGGAGAGATCAGCCTTGTCAAACTCTCTTGAGGACAGCAGAGGTAATAGTAAGAAGTGCTTTAGATTCTTTTTTTCTTGTTAAGCAAAGGAGAAATACAAGTACTATAAAATTCTTAAAAGGTCATGCTGTTTTTTTTTCCTTCCTTGACTCAAATGTAGGTGTTGGGAACCATCGTTACTACCTACTGTTCCTGTCTTTCTTAACTGTGACCAGTGTCTGGCTGCTTTATCGAAGTCTTCTGTGTATGTATCAGTGAACTTATTTTAATTTAGCTGTCAGGGATCTGTGTATGGCTTTTTTATTATGGCATAATTAATTATAACTGCACAAAATGGCCAACTCAGTCTAGTTCCATCCCCATTGCAGGGGTTGGAACTGGGTAATCTTTAAGGTCACTTCCAGCCTAAGCCGTTCTGTGGTTCTGTATTGTAGAAATGAGTCAGTGTTCTACTTAGAGTAAAATGAACCAGGTATGGCAGTGGTGAGCACAGAGTGTGAATGCGAGTTGCTTTCCTGTGTTTCAGTGTGGTCTTAAGTGTGCAAAAAGTACGGTGTTTTCTATGTTTTCTGTGTTTATGTGAACATGAGAGGAAAACCACTTGATTGCTGTACTGACATAACAGCAAAACCTGTACTTGTTTGGTTTTTATTTTTTAATAGGTCTAAGACATGTCATAGGCTTTAAGCGTCTCTTAGAAGTCTACAGAAGCTGAATATTCCAGTTTGTTTATTTAATAGTGTGAAAAGTATTGTTTTCTTGTCATTGTTACAATCTGTCTTATTTTGTTGGTGGTGGAGTTTAAGATAAACGATAAATTCTTGTCCTGAAACTAACAATTAGTGTGCAGCAAAATTTCAGAAGGCTCGACAATGAGAGGCAATTACTTATTTCAATATCACTAGTTAACTTTAATGTAAAAACAAAATGAAGTGTCTTGTAATATAAAAGCAAAGCATCTAGCCAGTTGTTCGAATGTTCCTTCTGTGGATTATGCACACACAAAGTAAGGATCATGCAACAAGAGAAGCAAACAGTCACATATCCATGTGAGTGTTTTTAAGTGGGAAGTGGTATTTTGAGAGCACACTGCTATACAATACTTTGTGCAAATATTCTTCACTTAGTATATGAGTAGTCTATTTTAAAAAGGTAACGAAATGATTGTGAATCTTGTCAGATTGGTCAAACCACTGCATAACAAGTTACCATGCAGATGGAGCATGGACGTACTTCACACAGATAACTACTTGTTCTCCATGGCTGTCCTACATCTTCATGCTAGCCTGCTTCCATACTGTATGGTCTTCATTGTGGCTAACTATTCAGCTTTACCAGGTATTATTTTGCTTCAGTTCACATTCTTCTCATAATGAGCTACCACATGAACATGTTTCCCTACGTGATTTGTTGCCTTAAAGGCATTGCACCTGCTTTCCTATTCTGATGTCATATCTGGGTGCTCACCTTAAACCTCAGAGCAGTCCTTTTAAGTTTCATGGCTACGTTTACACTTGTTATTCTGATGCTAAAAGTTAGATCACATTCTGCAAATCATTCCTGTATCTGAATTCTAATTTCACCATTGTCAAAAATTCTAGCCTGTTGTATGGGAACTGCTGAGTTATGGCCTGAGCCACTGATTGAGCACCTGGAGAAAGGACTTGGTCAGCCCTGGGAGCACAGGTGAAGGCAATTCAGCTGTGTGACTGGATGGGGTGGAGCCTGGCTGCACCTCTCTTAGACCCCAGTTAAGGGTTGACCCCCACTGGGAAAGGATCTCTTTCTGGACATCCCTCCCTTGTGGTGTTTTCCTCTGTGAGCCTAGATCTTTGGAGATGAGGGAGGTGTTATAAGGGACGGGGAAAAGATGGTTTTCTGTTGCACTGGTCCCTCTGCCATTACACTTCTTGTATCACCTTTCCATTGTGTTGATCTTTCTGATTGAAAGTGAAACATATTTAAGTAACAAAGCAGTTGTTTCTGTCCCAAAATGGCATGTGAACTCAATAGTACAGTTACTTCCAAGTTGAAAATTCCATGGCAGAGTTCAGCAGTATGTTATTAGATTGCTGCAATGAAAATGTGACCTGAATTTCATCCTAATAAGGGCTGTCAAATTTCTTTAAGTTTGCTGTACTCCAGGAGATGTTGGCTGTGCAAGTGAGGTTAAGAGCTTTCTGAACCATCTAAGAAACAGCTTTTTAAGATGGCTTAGGATTCTCTTTCAGCTTAAGTGAAATTTAAGATCAACTTTTAAGTCCTTAAGTATGGCAGGAGTTACTTAGTGGTTAGATATGGCCAACTTCTTCCCAGTCCCTCCCCATTAAAAATTATCTTTTGGTATTGCCAGTATTTAAATTTGTGATGTTCATATTTCAGCCGTTACTTGTGTTTTTCTTTCTCTAAGATTGCATTCTTGGGACTGACCTCACATGAGAGAACGAACCTCCTGATAGAGAGCAAATCGTCTAAGCATCCTGTTTCACTCAGGAGAAATCCATACAAGTAAGTGCTGTAGTGTACAGTGTTTTAACTGTGTTTCCCTTCAGTACTGGCCTACTTCACTGCTGCATGAATGCCAAACCTGAGCAATCTGTGGGCACGCTGGTCATGCCTGTTCTGAGTTACGCTAAGAGGAAGAGCTGGATCTCATTTTCCTGGCAGAGAACTTCCTTGATGCTATAGAATAAACTGCCATCCTAAGAGCTACTGTGGTTCTTTCTTCATGGCTGCGTATATACCCCAGAATAAGTCTTTTTCTCTAATTAGCAGAAACAACTTGGGAGGTAGGGAGGACAATGGCCTTGAGTGTATTCATCATTCTCTGTCTGCTCTTTAGATCCAGAGAGAGAACTTTGTTATGAACCAGCCCTTTCTGAATTATTTTAGCTTCATAAAGAAATTACTACCAAAGTTTCCTTATAATACTAAAAATCTTTATTCCCTCATGTGCTAGCAGGTGAAATCTTTCTTAGTATTAATTTCAAATATTTGAGTTGAACTTAATCTTCTATCCCTATTAAATGTAATGCAGGTTAAAAAAATGTCAACAAAGGAATAATGCTGAATAGAACATTGCTGTGTTTCTTCTCTTAGAGCTATCTTTGCCGACAGCTTTATCCCTTAACTACTGCTTCCCTAGGGATCACGTATTTTTAATGCCTGCAGTTATCTTTTGTTAAGTTTATTAATGAGTATTTCTCTGTTTTTTAGTCTTGGATGCTTCCAGAATCTTGCAGACTTCTTTCAGTGCAGATGTTTTGGTATGGTCAAACCCAATGGAGTTGACTGGACCAAGCAATACAACATTCATGTGATAAAGAAGAAAAACGTTCATTGTGTATGAATTCTTACTTGATTTTTAAAGCTGCTGAGCTGAGTGAGAAATAAAACTGGATGTTTTGTTAATTTTTATATTCTTCCAAAATCTTCTTGCTTTTATTTTTTTATTGTTCTGAATATTAAACCTCTCTTCTGTAAGGGACAGAAGATGTGGATATGAAACAATTACTGTGTCTCTTTATATATAGCATGAGCTGACACACTTTGAAATTTTATTTGAAAAGATGACACTAAATATACTTTCTAAAAGGGTAGTTTTTAGGGCAGAATTTGAAAACTTTGTTCGTACCTTTTGTATTATTTTGCAAATAATAAAACTGCATTTGAAAAATGAAGGGGGAAGTTCACACTTCAAATTCAATATAAAAATTGGCCTGTAACTGGTTATCTTAGATTGTGAACACAATCTAATGACACTCTGTATTTGGGTGTTTTACATGTGACAAAACAGAATTTTTATGCTTCTAAGAATATTTTACAGGTTGAAACAGATTCATGAGATATATGACCAGGGAAGTATTTAAGAACAGGTAAGCACAGAACCATAAGAAAAAGCCTTCTTGCCTTACGTTTTGCTTGTCTGTATGCCCTGTTAGCTTATGAAAATTGATAAGGAGATGATAGAAAGTATTAGCATATATGGAAAAGACAACTATTCTCACCTGCATGCATAGATCTATAATAGCTACCATATCAGTCACGTTCACAAGATGCGAAGGCTACAGCATGATTCCAGCGTGGCAGGCTGGGCAGTGTGTAGGAAGTCAAAATACTTCATAATAAAAACTGGCAGGGAAGCAGATCGAGATCAAAAAATTGAAGTTAAATGCTGTCTAGAACTGACAATGCAGAATAAAGCAGTGTAATGAGACAGAGTTCTTGCAGTTAGGGAATGGGAGATGTAATCTTCTCCCTGAAATGCAGTAGTCTGTGGCACCGTGGGACATAAAGCACAATTAAATTGAAGTGAACAAAAATGTGAAGCAATACGAGTGCTTTATTGTAGCTTGAAAAACGTACAATAACAAAACTGAAACACTATATTCTAAGAAAACTTGCTTTTTCTTCGGAAGGCTCTCCCTTTTAGAGAGAGAATTTCAAATTCTTCTAAACTATGTGTCCAAGTGAATGATACCTACTCTGCCCTGGTAGAAATAATGTCAAAATCTTCAAAACGCTATGAGGAAACTGGCCTAGATCAGAAGACTCTGACCCTTGTGATTCATAGGCTATCTCTGTCTGAATGGGACAGTGTGCTGACTCTTTAAATTTTGAGTCTGAACAGTGGTAAATACTAGTGTAAAAAGTAGCAGTGTTCCATGAACAGAAGTTCTTGTCTCTATTCACTTGTATGGTAAACATGAATCTGCCTTGATCAGTGTACCTTTTTTAAGCTGTTCTAAGAATTTCTTAAGGTACAAGCTTGCGAGTTTTTCCTGCAAGATGGAAATATTTAACGAATGCCCTAGGTTATAAGCAGTAGGTGATGATTTTGTTTTACTTGACAACTGTTTTCTGCTGACACTCTGCATCCACTCCTTTTCACTCACATTCTTTCTTTTCCACTTGAGTGAGGCCACCAAAACCAATTCCTTTGGGACCAAAATTCTTTGCGTAGCAAACTGCAAAAGAAAGAAAAGGGTAAAGAGTATTCTGAACGTTTGCCTAAGTTGCTTTTGGATTTGGTACTCATTCCAAAGGTAAGTTAATACAAAGAAGGAAATCTGAGACGGTCTTTCTCAGAAGTGTCAAAAGATTCTAGTAATGAAAAATATTTGAATTAAACATGTGTTGCATTTGAGTTTCTCAAAAAGAAATTGGAAAAGTATGTATTTAAAATTTTAATAACAATTTATTTAAATAAAGTTTTCTGTCCATGCAGACTGAATATCAGAGTTTCTCAAAGGAGGCTAGAACAAGAGTATAGTCCAGCCAGCTTTGGATGATTGCTTGGGCAATCCAGTGTGACTCTTTATTGCCAAGTATGTTCATACTTATTCATCACAACTTCTCTGTCTTAGCAGCGGTCAGCATTTTTCTCCAAATATTATCTACTGATCTTTTTTTTTTTCTTTTTTTTTTTTTTACTGCTAAAAGTTCAGATTCAATGACAGATCACTCACAAAAGAAATGTGCTATGACTACACTCCTTCCCATTTGTTTTGTGGCATTTCATTTCTCTGTCATGACTCCCTTAGAGTTTATACTGCTGATGTTTCAACAAATTCCTTTTCATGAAAAGTTTTTCTCAATTTCAAATTTTAAATAGTTGAAATTGCTAAGAGTTTTACGAAACAGTGAAAATTGTATTTTAATCAAGCACATAATCTTCATAAGGGTTTTACTTTTTGAAAAAAGCATAATATCAGGGACATAAGTGGTTGAGTTGAGAATCATTTTGTCCAAACTATTTTATCCTGAACTGTCAGAGTCACAGCAGTGAATAAGGGACTTTGAATTTAGACTAAAGTATTGGAGTTTAACTACTTACTGATATACAGCTGTTTTAAAAAGTGGATAAAAAAATGTCAGATATAGAATCCACTTTCTACGGTGAGATATATTGACTCGTCAACAGTACTATTTTTTTCCAAAAAAAGGAGCAAAATGAGAGCAAACATAGCTCAGGCTTTCCTGCTGAAGCATGCTTCTGAGATGAAATAGAAAATGAAACTTCTTGAACTTACAAACTTGAAATGGTTTGTATTTGCTCTGCATGCAAATATGTTTATTTATTTCAGTCTGTGGAATCAAGCACAGCCATCATATTTCCGTTTTAGCTTTTCTTACTTGAGATTTTAAAGTGAGAGAAAGTTAAATTTCGATGACATTTTGATGAAATGTAATGCTAGTTTAGTCAGCTGATCTCTTGTTGTTTGATGTCAGTTGATCTCTAGTTTGCTTGATCTCTCGCTGCTGTCAAACTGTGCCCAATTTCAGTATTCTTTAGTATTCTCAATAGTTTAGCCTAGGATATAAAAACTTGGCATATTTTTTCTACTGGAGCTCTTTCCAAGAAATCTGCAAGATCTGAGAAGAATATCTGGGTGTGTAATTCAGCATGAATGCATCATCTTCTGTATTATTAAAGTATAGGGGAAACATCACTTTTGAAATCTTACTGGCAGGACAACCAGTTAGGACCATGATCTGTCTGTATCTTTGTGGTTTGTTATTAAGCATTCAGCAAGGCAAATCACGATGGTAATATTGGGTCTACAAGAAATAATTCTTACCTTTACAGTAGAGCTCTCCGTCTTTGTCTGTAACATTTGTAGACTCTAAACTCTTTCCACAAATAGCACAGCGGAAGCATGTTTTATGCCAAGGCTGAGGGAATGAAGACAATTTGTTTTTATGTTACAGAAGATGCACAGCTAGCAAATGCAAGAAACAGCTGTTCCTTTTTGTTGTGTGAAGAGGTTAAAATTGCCTTCTTGGGCTTATGACTTACAATTTTAGTCCTTTTAGATTAGTTTTTCAAATTATTATCCCATTTTAATATCTTACCTAGTGAGCCTCTTGTTGATGGAGGTCTGGTAAAAAGCAGAGAGCTATAGATAGTGCTCTCATTGGCCACATCCTTCATGCGTAGAGATAATGAATTAGAGTTCCTAGAGCAGAGGGCCAGCATATCGTACAGTGCTGTTTTTTTCTAGTCACGGAATCTCTTTAATTTGTTTGTAGTGGCAAATGCAGATATATGTTTGAATTGTAACTATCCCAAGAGATGTTAGTAGGATGACAGTGGAAGTCAAAAGGGAAGGGTTGTCCCTCAGACCTTGACAAGATGCAAAATGTTGAAGAAGGTTTATGACAAAACATAACTTCAACTTGACTTGAAATCTGACAGTCAGTACGTTTTGCTTATTCAACCTTGTATTTTCTTCATCAACACCGGGTAAAATCTTCAAGCATTGATTGACCATGAAAAAAGTTTGGTTGCTTTTTTTCCTAGTGCTTTAGTAACTACTTACTTTTCCTCCTCCCATTATCTTCTCTGCAGCATACACCGATTTGCCACACCTGGGACATTTATCCACATCAACGATCTTTTTGGCAAATTTTGAAGGATTAGTTGGTGTAGAAGGGCGAGCAGACTTTGGTGATCCTCTGAAACAGAAGTTTTCAATGTTTTAAAACATTGCTCAAAATGTTATCTTCACTCTAGAAATTTGATTCTTGTGGTGGTTGTTGTGTTTGTTTTGTAAGGGGTCAAAACATTCTTACTGGTCTAGGAGGTAGAATCATTAAGGTTGGAAAAGACCATTAAGATCATCAAGTCCAGCGTGGAGAGGACAGTGTAACAGAATCAGAAAATCATGTTGATTCAAAAAGATCTTCTGTTATATTGCATTTTGTGTTACATAGTTGAAAAATGAATGCTGTACCCACTGTAATTGCCCATTTTTGACTCAGCACATGAAGCTGACAACCACATACCATGAAAAGTGAAAGTGAATTTTGTTTTATTGAGAGGCCAGTGAGGAAAAACAAGCAAAGGACCTCCACTCTTTGCTGCTAGTATTCAGTATAGAGCAGATCTTGAAAGAAGGGAGGGGAAAAACCTATAGATTTTGCATGTGTTGGTTTTGTTTTGTTTTTTTTTTTTCCTATTGCTGCAAGATTTCAACAGGGTTCCTAGCTGGCCTGGAGTCAAAAGCATGAGACAAGTAGTTCTGAACTTTGTGGCTTACGTCTTTGTGCTGGCTTAGTCATTCACAGAACTACTTTAGAATTACCAGACTTGTGGACTGCAACAGGTCATTAAGTCACCAGGACGTGGCAGCTCTTGATACAGAACTCTGCCCACAGTGGGTGTGTATTTTACAGGGGACACAATTCGATACAGCAGTTAAGCTTTTATTTCCTGCACAGCACATTTGTTAATTGGTTTCTTTACAGTGATACCAGAAGAAAATGTTGGCTTTGAAATGTACAGATTTGAGTATAATAGAAAAATACTACCAAAATGTACTGTCAGATGTAATTACATGCAGCTGAAGCTGTTTGAAGATAGTATCCCAAGGGAATGCCTTTGTTCAGTTATGTCCTCGATGTGCTTGTAAGTGTTGTACAAGCCACAGGGAGGGTTTAGGAACATTATTTCTCTGTTGAGAGGAGGGTTAACAGTGTGTGGTGTTGTGCTTCTTTCTCTAATGGTAAAACCTAGCTGTATCTTAATTCTGATAGAGTGAAGAACATCCTTGTGTTCTGTGGTGAATGTGGTTCTACCACTGTGTACCAGCACAGTGGCAGATCACAACTGAAAACTGGTAAATTACCATGTCCACCAAGGAAAGGTTGTGGGAGATTCTGCTCTGCTACTTGTGCTACATGTTGCTATGAGAACAGAGCAGAATACCTGAAATAGCCCTGAGTGACAGGTAGCATCAGGCAGCCACATGGTGCTGCTGGTAGGGTTGGACTCACTGTTGAAGATTTAGGCCCAGATGGTCCCCGGTGTCAGTGCTGAGACATCCGGCCCCTTGTCCAAAGCCAACGCCTTTGGGGCCGTATTTTCTCCCGTAGCAAGTTTTGCAGTAGATTTCAGATTCGTGAGCTGCCACTGTGGTGCTGTCCAGAGCCTTCCTGCAAGCCACTACGGAAAGGAAGAGAGGCGTGTGATAACATCTGTGTATTCCAATATGAATTAATGTAGGTCAGAATAATTACAGTTGTTGCTTGTTTTTGTTTATCTTCAAAATTGTAGGAGAATAAGAATGTTAGTGCACTGTCTGCAGCAACCCAATGAAGTTTTATGTGAAGATCAGTCAGAATCAAGCAGGGCACTTTTTATTTATGTAGTTGCATTTCTTTGGGTTGTAGTGCCATGGGGAGCAGTGACCCTGAACAGCTGATGGTCTCAGCTCCATTAGATGTCCAGAATGACAAGATTATGGTGTTGGAAATTCTGAGACCACAAGGAATCTACTCTTCGTTGTTTTTGTTGTGGAGAAGTGCTTCATGGCTTACCTCACCAGAAAAGGTCCAGGGGACCTGGGGACAGAACGTGCCATGGCAATGCCATGCACTTAGTGGAGTACAAGTTGTACCCTCTGTGTCACTGCTTTAAATCTAGCCTCTGTTTGAATGGAAAGTCCTGGAATGCTAGCAGCTGCTTGTCTGGGGTCTTGGTAGGCATGTGTCCCTTATCTGAGAGGCACAGATGGCACTTGGAGCCAACAGACATTGCTAAAGCTACTCTCGTGTCCGCTGATTCTCCTCAGATGGGCATGGAAGGCAGATTAGTCTCTTCCATGTTCTCTCAGTGCAGGATCTGAAACCTGATCAGTCTTCAGTGAGTGGAATTCCCTTACCAGCAAGTGCATCTCCTTGCTGCTTAGCCTGAAACTGAGATGATAACAAATGGGAAAAAATAATAGTGACACTCTTTATGTGTTTGGTGGCTGCATATACTGTGCTGTTTTGGGAGCTCAGTGTGTGGCAGCCCCCACCCCATCAAGAGAGATGAGGCTTTCAGTGACCAGTGCCTACAGAAAATCAGGGTTCTGTAGCATGCTCCAAAAAAGTAGCACTGTTTACAAATCAGTCACTGAATCAACAGTGATCAATAGGGATGAGGGGGGATGATAAAAGGGAAAGTGTTCTCCTAATGTCTTTTGAATAAGTGCATGTGCCACTGAGGGGTGCTGATAGCTTGGGAAATAAATTGCTAAAGTGATGTAAGTAACACCAACCTGTGAAATGCACAAGTATGGAAAACAGTTGGAAGTTCATTCAAGTCAGAACTTAAGCATTTAAGGCAATATTGGAACCAGTACAGCTTTACTTCTGTCACTGTACTGTGTTGAGGGGAATACAATTTGCATGGAGCTCTTTAATTAAAAGGAATAAAATGAGGGGCTTCTGTAAATGTGCAAACTTTGTGATCCTATCTCTTCAGCTTTGAGATGATAATTATGTTTGCTGAGGGAGTTAGGGGATGATGGAAACTCTAGCAGTAGATAAAGTGTTTCTATTTCTGGCACTGTAGGGATAGAGTATCAATTCACCACAACAGATGGAGCAAAAGCCCTTGAAGTGCTATTGTTGAAATGGCTTTGGGACCTGTCACCTGCCAGCAGATAGCAGGCACTGAGGGGTCTCAGGTTTATGGCATGAGATCCTGCCAAATGTCCATCATGACTGTGCTGTAAGCAAAACCTGACAGGGAAACAAGGTAGGCAAACTGCAAGCTGTATGGGAACTAAGGTTGGCTGGAAAGAAGCTCTTTACACGTCTGTAAGGTAAAGCTAGGGACATGATTATATCATTCAGCTCATCAGTTTCTTACTGTGCCAACAGGTTGGCTTGAAAATGCTGTTTGTTTTAGTGGGTTAAATACAATAAAAGCTCAATTAAATGGATTTTGGTTTTGTACCTGAGATTGTATATAGAGGAAAGCCAATTAACATACCTGTTACCAGACGCGCTTTGCTGCATCCTTCATTTTTTGACCTTAGACTTCTGCTGGGAATACTTTTTTTTTTTTTTTTTTTTTTTTTAAGTATCTGACTTTTTGATGAGTTAGTTCACACTCAGGGTCCAACAGGGAAAAAAATAAAAGCAGTAGACCTAATGAGTGTGTGGTATTTATCACAAGCCATTTAGAAAAGATCATTTATATTAAAAAAAAAAGAAGCTTAAACTTGTTCCAGAATTAGGTGTCTGAGAATTTATATGGGAGGGAAATATCATTAACTATGACCCAACAGGACAGCTCTTTATTTTTATTAGACAAGAGAGTCTACTCATTTTACTTTTCCTTTCATATACCTTTCTATCATGGAATAAAGCATGTGTCAATTCAAGCTTTTCTAATAATTAGTGTGTTTGCCTTCAGATGCAAAGCATTTAGCTATCTTTAGTTCTCAGCAAATTGTTTATTCTCTTCACTGAGGGTGAGTGGGGTTGTTTGAGATGGTGCCTTCTTGCTTATTTTTCTAGTGCAAGCTTATCCACAGAGAAAGATGCCTACCCAACATCAGAGGTGTGTGAGGAAGAGTAAGTGAAATGGGAATATTTGGAATGTGGGTTGAAGGAAACTGAGGTGCTCACAGGGTGGTGGTGGGAAATACTGTTAATAGGGATAACTTTTCTGTGTGAAATGATTTTTTGGGGGGGGATGATCCATAAAAGTAATGTCTCCTAATAAGGCTGACTTCTATCTCAAGAACGCTGGTTTAGTTCTTCAAGGCTTTTTTGGATTGAAACTTGTAACGTGGTACCTTGTGGGACAAAAGGTAGCACTCTGGTGTCCCTAACAAAAAACATCTAGTGTGTGCTTCACAAAGGAGAAGCCAAGATCCTGAGAGAGACGTGGCTCAGGGGGAAAGGGTTGTTGAGAACTGATGAGGAGTAGCAGACTGGCCTTTCAGAAAACTGGATAATGCTATCAAGAAGTTACAGTTGTTTTATGTCCTTCAGTTGCTAAAGGAATGTGACACAGGCTTTTTTCCTTAGTGTGTGTTGTCTCTGAGGTTCAACCAGTTATCCTTACAGATGAGGAGCCCTCAAAACTGACTTTCTAGAGTCAGTCTTAATTAAAACGCTGCTGCTGAACAAACTTAGTTAAGTCTTGGCTCCCTCCTTTTGTCCTCTCCCTTGTGTCAAAGGCAGTACCATAAACATGGCAGTGTATGGTAGGAGTATTTTCTTTGGCCAAATAGGATCCCTAAGGTTCCTAGAGTGTCAGTCTCACTGTGCTGTTCTCCAGGTAGAGTGGTTAGTGTGTGCCTGCTCTCTGCTTTGAGCTTTCTCAGTGGTAAGATTCATGAACCTTACAGATCTTCCCTCTCTGAAGTTTGCTCTGGTGCTGGTTATTTCTACCATCCTTTACACTGCTTGGGCTGTCTTAAGACCTGCTCTCAATGTCCCATGAGCAAACAGATTGAGTTAGGCCAAATGCGAGCATCTTCATTGTGCATCTCCTTGGATGCAAGGAGTACGAAAGGAAGTATACTAGCTGTAATGGAAATAGCTGAATTACATGGCTTTAACTTTGCACTTACTGCAGAGGAAGCACGTCTTGTGAAAACTCCTTCCATTGCACTGAATTTCCTCAGCATGGTACACTGTCTTTTCACAGGCACCGCATTTGGCTCCACCTCCCCAGTTTGGCATCTTGGTATGTGAAGGTTTATGGTACCTAGAAAATCGAACTCAGTGAATAAATCCAATAGAAAAAGTGATATTTATTTACTTATTTCCCTTGAACTGCTATTGCCAGGTAGCCCCTAGCTAGGATCTGCTCATGTGAGTTGTACCATCATGATACTTGCAGACAGTCATTGAGCTTTCTCAGTGATATGTATAATGGCAATTTTCTCTTTCAGTGTGACATCACACCATCTAGTTAGTATCTGAACCAATTCCACTGTGAAGCTGAACAAATACACAACATTATTACTGAGGACACTGTAATAGAACCAAGTTGGTTAGTGAGCTTCAAGACCTCTGCTGCATAGCTGTTATAAAGTAGTGACTGGTTCCTAAGGGGCTTTCATTTGTTAGAAATCTAAACATCTGAGAGACAGTTGAGCTTCCTATTCCAGTGGCTATGGAAGTGACTTGCCCAAGGTCATGTGAGGGAGCAGTGTTAGAGCCAGGAGCTGAGCATAGGTCACTGGACTGTGCTCGGTAAGTGCCCCTGATGATTGTGCTATCATGCAGCTGGAGCAGCCACAATCTACGGTTTGACCTTCTGTTTTCTTGTTTGAGTCATTGTTTCTGGAAAGTCTGGGACGTCATCTTGTCATCTGCACATCCTGTTATCAGGCTGTTCAAGCTCCTGGCTTGGGCCACCTCTGTCCTTCTTGGAAAACCAGTCACTTTCTTATTATAGGTTTTTCAAAGTCTGCTGGTCCCATTTGGATTTGATTAGACCCACCACTGGATGTTCTTAGTTAAGAAAAGGATTTTGAATACTGAATCAAACCTTCCACCTGACAATTTTCTTCTGATGCCATGTAAAAGAGTGGAGTTTGTCATGGTAGTAATGTAACAGAGCAGTTATTGAAAACAGCCTGAGTTTTACCCCAGTGTCTTACTGTGTACACAGAACACTGATGTCCTGTCTGTCATGATCTCAGTGACTTCTGTGCTGCATCTGCTGGTTTTCAGAAAGAAATGTTTTGTGTCTGCCAGCTCCACAAGCTTAACCTCAAGCTAGTTCTGGCTACTAACCCAAACGATTGTGCAATTGCAGCAAAAGGTATCACTATCCAACAGAAGGAAGGCAGGACTATAGCACAGTAGGGTGGGCACATCTGCACTGTTGTCAAACACTGATGGTCAAGACATGAGCATCTCCAAACATATCCTCCTTGGCATTCTGGTTGTTAGTACACCCTGTTACTTGCAGTAGACAGCACAATGTCATCGTGCCGCAAGGTGCAGCCTCTCATTTTTGTGATGGAACCGTCTCCTCAGCTCAATCTGTCCTTAGCTGCCATAAAGCAGCCATGCCGTTAAGCTGTTTCAGCCCTTGCTGCTCTGACAGCTATGAAGCACTAGTGATGCACGGGAGAGAAAACCCGCAGCTTGCCTTGAGCTGTGCTTATCTGCAGTGTAACAAGTCAGAAGCAGAAATGTGATGTAGCTGAGGTAATCATATGGAAGGAATGGATTACAAATTTCTTTCCTTCTTCTTCAGGAATTTTTTCTGTGAAATAGCACTGTTGAGGTCTTTTTCCCATTTATTTTAATTAGGGGCAAAGGAACAGGGATAAATATTTCACTAGGGTCAAATCTTGTCTCATTCTGCCATTTTGTATCCTTTTTTTTTTTTTTTAAGTATGTTTCTATCAGTGGTATTTTTTTTCCTTTAAAACAATCAAAATAATGCTTCAACCGTTTTAAAATGAGAGGGGAAGATTGATTTTATGATTGAAAAGTCAAAGGTTTTTCCATTTGCAGTGTTTTCTTTGAAATTGGGCTGCTTGGGTGGGTCCTGCACTGCTGGAGCAGCACCGAGATCTGCCCTGGAGGAGAGTGGTTTTCATCTCTGGTCACTGGCTATACCCTTCAGAGGTGCAGTAAGTCTCAACCTGTGACAAAAGAATCCTTGTTGGAAACTAATTCCCATTACATCATTAGCTGGAGGAAAAAGAAGTAACCTTGGAAAAGCTGATAGCGCTTGATTGTGAGCCTTGAGCTGTTATGGGCTGTGGTTAGACCTCTTAGAAGAACAACTGCTCCTGAGCTAATTATGGCAACATGACTGGGCATGCACACACATTTTCCGTGCTGCTTTGGCATCACCTGATGGGAAGCCGTATGAGGAAGAAGTCACAGTAAAACCCTTCTGTGAGTATTCTGGGATGTGTCCTGCAGCTCTGCTTTAGTCCTAGTGTGAGATGTTTGGCCTGGATCAGTTCTAAGTATGAAAATAATAATTCCTTATGTAATAGACAATAATAATATCAAATTAAACTGCTGTGTAAGACTACACTGAAATTTCTTATCCCAGTAGCTGTCTGTGAGAAGCATCAGTGTGGTCAGGATGTGGTCCTGGTATTTAATCGCTGCTGCTGTTCCATCCTGTCATCTAACCCCCCCCCCCCCCCAGTGCTGCTCACCTCATCTGCACCATGAGGATAAAGGGGTGACATCTTCCTTGCCAACATGGGAAAACAAGGGTTCTGCAAACCCTTTGGAAGCAAGAGATTTTACATGATGTGGTATGAAGCAGGCAAAACTGATTGAAGGAAGCCAACTCTCCTGGCTGAAGCTTTTAATTTTGTCTGTATCATTCCCAATGACCTGTTATTATTTTTTGCATAGTAATACAAAGTTCTACTCAATGCTTCCTTGATGCAAGCTTTTGGAGAAATGCAAGCTGGCATCTCCAAAAATCAGGGTATCCTGATGTTGGAACCAAATACTAAAAAAAACAAACAAAGAACTCTAAAAACCCAACCCTTTCTCCCCCAGCATGATTCATGGCTTTGGGAAATTACGTCCTGCTGCACAAAGATGCCGTTTCTTTGTCCAAACCTAACGCTGTGCTATCAGCTTTTCCTCTTCCTTCCACAACATCATTCTCTCATGCTTGTGTTCCTATCACAGCTGAGCTTGGGCACAGTATTTTGTATACATTCATGCTATTTCTACCACCTGTTGGGAAAAAGACCCAAACCCTTATATCAAATGTTAGCAGAATCTCACGTGCTGTACTTACAGCGTAGCTTGGTGTTTCTCCCTCTTCTCTTATGCCTCAAAGGATTGAACTGGAGGGATTCCTGCGCTCTTTAAATGCAGGGGCTGCTGCTTCTGGCCCTATAGGCAGGGAGGGGAGGGGAAGGAGAGAGGGCTTTGGGGATCTGAGCAATGCCATTGCTATCACCAAGCTGAAAATAGCTGCTGACAAAAGCCTGGCATTTCATTCCCTTGTGTCCACTTGTGAGTAGGTGGACAACAATGCAGCCCCTCAGATGACACCTACGGCACATTCCTGAAGGCAGCCTAATGGATCATAAATAAAGATGAAAGCTCAGTAGTTGCTGGAGTGTTGCTTAGATGTGGAACGTAAGAATCCTGAAATGAGAGCTTAGTCATAGTCACATTGCCAAAAATAATTTACCAAAGTAATTATAAGTGTTATATATATGTGTGTCTGTGTTTTGTAGGAAGCCCCTGTGAGTTTAAGTATTTGCAGAGCAAGATGCTTCTTTTGCTTTGTGACTTTTTTTGGTGGCAAAACAAACTCTAACACCACCGATTTTCATGTAATTAAGTAATTTAGCTTATTTCTACAGTTATAAATGGGATTTCCAGAGTTTTAAGTAGATTGTGGCGCGTGGTCTGTCTTTTTTCCTGCAGTTTCTTTCACCACTTTTCCTGTGTCAGTAATGAGTGTGGGGTCATCCAGAAGCAGGAATCCCTCCTGCTGGAATCCAGACCTTATACCCTATCTAACAGTGAGTATCTCTTGTCCAGAAAGCAAGATAATTGTTCACACCCCTTGCTGATTGAATACCATTTTCCCCTTCTTCAGAATACATTTATCCTTCTCTGACAAAAAAAAACAAAAAACAAAAAAACAAAAAACCACTGATGTACAACTCCAGTCATTTAATTTCATTAAACAAAACCAAGTCAGAATGAGTTTGTAATTTTTGTCTGAATGAGTTATTTTTACAATGCAGTATAAATAATTCTTAACTCATATAAAACTTAAGATTTTTTGTTAAAGATTTTTTTAAACTAACTTTACAAAAGAGAATCACTGAACATAGGAGCAAAAGAAATTCTAACTATGGTCTTTCAGTAAAACATGAAATATGTACGTGCTCAAAGTACTTTCTTTGTGCAAAATATGTACTGATTGATAGACTATCCTTCTGTACAAAGACAATTTCAGCTTACTTTGCATAGCAGAAAAACAACACAGAAGACATGAGATACAAAACTCAGTTGCTGTAATACTTTAGGTAAGCCTTGTGTAAAAATACTTAGCCTTAACTTTCTCAGTAAAGCCAGTTTTAATTCTAAAGCATTCAGGCTATTCCAGTATTGCTGTCTTGCCAATTCACATCCAAAACACACCTTGTCCATTGTAGAACTCATTGTGTGCAGTGTGTTATCAGTAATTATGCCTGCTAAAACAGTCAGTAACTCAATATCCAAAGATCAGTTTTCTGACACTTCAAGTTTTCGTTGAGGAATATATGAGGTTCCTTGAGAGATTGTGTCAGTACCACCTGAGTTTGCAGACAGCAGAGGCACTGTGTTTGGCCCTCCTGGTGTGTGGAAAAGGTTTTCTGTCATTGCTGTCATTGTCTGAGGCTCTGGGGGTTCCTTCAACACAGTAGGCTAAAAGAAAAGGGAAAGCTAACTTTCAGTTAAGGAAAAGTAGTCAGTTCTAGTTGTAGGTTTCTGCAGAATGTTAGCAAACAAATTTCTTCCTGAAATTTAAAAATCTATCTGCTCTCTATGGAGAATAGTGTCCTCCTTTTCATTGCTATACATCTACATATCCATATTTATCTGCATCTATATCTACATTGATAGAAATAAACTGATTTCTCACATCTCCTTCTATCTCCTTTTTCAATACAAACTGTAGGCAATACAGTATTATACAAATAGAAGCTGAGAGCAAATTAGGAGGATACCAAGGAAAGATAAGGCAATAAACAGTATATAAGTGTTTGTCATTTCACATCCATCCAACATCCTCTCAAAGGCTCTTCACCCTTGTCATCCTTCAGTTTCTCCTGCTGGCTCCACTTTCTTTTCTCCTCTTTTTTTTTTTTTTTTTTTTTTGGAAGGCAGTGCTGTATTATGAATTAAAATTGAAAAAGTGTTCTTTTTAAAATTTTACCTGCTTAAGGAATTACTACACTATTCTTTCCCACTCAACCTATGGTTAAGCAATTACAATATATTGTTTCTTACCTTTTCTTCTTGTAAGGTCATGTTTTCTGAGCTATGGTTAACACTTTCTGGTTTTGATGGGATTGGGATATGCTGAAGAACAGGGTTTGTAGAAACTTGCACACCAGCAGGTATTAGTCCTACATGTTGCAGTGTAAAGTTCAGAAGTGAAGAACTTGAATTTGGGACAGAGCTGGTGTTGCTAGAACTGAGATGGGAGTTGCTCAGTACAGGTGCAGCAGCTATAGAAGTTGGTGACAGCATGATGTTCAAGGATGTTATATGAAAAGCTGGAATGTTAACTGCTTTCAGTTCAGATGTCATCTCTGGAATGGCACCTAAAACAGAAAAAAACAAATGTTGGAAGTATTGAAAATTGAAAGTTAGAGACCTTGCATTGTTGATTTCACAGCTCTGGTAGGATGAATCTGGCTCACAATCCTTCAAACATGAATTACATGTGTGGTGCATATTTCATTCAGTACTCACCTGCAGCAGGTGAGCTGTGGGTAACAGTGTGCTGCAGTGAACATAACCCACCTCTCTCTCTATTAGGAAGAGCTGCCTTATTGCTATGATAAGTGCACTGAGTAAGAGGAATAAGGTAGCCAGATGGAAAAAAGGTCTGAAAAAGAAAATACACATTTAACCCAAAGGTATAAGAAAAAAATAAGTTTTTCTTCAAAATCACATTCCCCTTGCCACTTTCTTATTCTATATTCCTCATATCCCCAGGGCTTGATATTCCACGCCCATACTGGCCTCCATCTGAAATTGGACTCAGTTGACTCTAAATGCTCTAAAACATGGCTGTCTTCATCCACACAAGTCACCCAGCTTTGTTCCCAGATTATATGCTAGAGAGGAACTGCAAACCTATATGAAATTAACACAGTCCAATTCAGCTAGGCAAAAGAAATCCTCATGTATTTTTTATTTTTATTTTTTTTAAGAAACACCTGGGCTTAGTAATTGTGTCACCTCATTCCTAGAGTGTGTTTCTTCTCATGGCAAATATCAGAAGATAATCCTTTGGCATTTGTAAGTTCTGTTTTTGACAATAGAACTGTTTGTTATTTGCAAGTTTACTGTAACAGTAAGTGTGAACTGTGGTGAGTTTTACTGCAGTTCTGTTGTACATCAAAGTATTCTAAACTAAAAGAAATAACAGACTGGGACAGTATGAGATCTCAGTATTGCTTCCATCCACTCAGTTATCTTCATCCCAGTCAAAGCCTGAAAGTAGCTTCAGGAGAGTCCTGCTTTAAGTTGATTGCTGTTGTTTTTTCTAAAGGATGCTGTATAATAATCCAACTAAAGGCAAATCTATATATGTGTAGTTATTCTAGTTTTGTTTCTTTTGCAGATTCTTTCATGTGGTGTTTTCCCGGGAAACAGCAAGAAATGCTGTGCTGTGTGGCAAAGCTCACCTCATGAGCAGGATTGGCAAATGCCATAGGTACATCTTGTTTAATTTTTGTTCTGTCCTCATCTTCCGGAGTGCATTCTCTTTTGTACTGCTCAGAACAACTAGCCACACTTTGATGTAGTGTTTCAAATCTGTTCTGCTTTTCTTCCTGGAAGTTGTCCACTTCGTGATTGGTTTGTGAGCCAATGGAGGGTGGTCTTTCGTGTTTAGGGGCTTCTCCCTTTAAAAGAAAATGCATATGAAAAAAGAAAGCAGGCGCTGTAAAAAAAAAAATGAGATTCTTAATAATAAATGTACTATGATAGCCGTATCAGAAAAGCAGAGTTTCTCCTGAATCTCAGTTTGAGTCAATAAGAAAACCAATTCCACATTTTCCCCTCTTGCTCCTTCACAGCTGGAAGGTGATCAATGCCACACATTGTCATAACTCTCTGGTACCATTTCATGGCAATTTTGACAAGCACAATTTGAAGTAGCCTAATAATTTACAGACACTAAAGCATTCAGCAACTGAGGAGTGGAAAACAATCCAGACCCAGTTTCTTCATGTGCATCAAGTTTATCCGATCCTCTTATTCTCTTTGTATATCATATTAAAATGTCTTAACCACGTATAACATTGGGTAAATATGTCTATAAGACAGCAGGATGTGGGGACATGCCCTGTCCAGCAGCTTTTGTGTGTCCACTTTGCCTCCTAATACCTTTAGAGCCTAGAACAAGAAGAGCCCTTGTATAAAAATGAGTAAGAGGAGCTACTCCAGAACCACTGTATAAACAGATTAAGTCCTGAAATAACTTTTCAGGAATTGTTTCTTTTTGACAACAGTTGTACTCATTGACATACCTTCTCAAAAATAAAAATTTGGAGGGGCAAAGGGGGAAATGAGAAAATAAAGCCTGATCCCAGGCTGACTTTTTGAAGATCTACATTGTGTTGTTTCCTGTGTATTCTGCCTGATGCTTTGCAAATACCAAGATTACTTTTTTGTTGTAGAAATTGGTTTTGATTTGTTACATAAAAAATCAACTGCCCAAGATGACTCAGGCTTCTTTACAGTTAATGGAAAAATATGACAACATCTGTTAGACTCCTAAATCACTTTGAAAAATGAATAGATGACACCATGACAAAGCTATAAACCAGGCTGACAGAAATTAACTTACCACAGCATTATCAAGGCTTTCCTCATCACTTCTACACTTTTTAATCAGGTTACTCTCTTGTAGTGCCCAAGACCTCTTAAGGCACCTGTTTGATGAAGATTCAGATTCCATGACTGGTCTTTCTTTAGCCGCCATGGTCTTTCCTGGATCAGCTGCAGCTGTGCAATTGTCCCCTTCCTTGCTGGTCATTTCACTTAATGCTTTTGGATTAATGCTTTTAATTCCTGTCACATTAGCACATGGTAGAGGCTGGAACATGAAACTTGGGTTGTATGCTGTCACAGCCTGAGCTTCAGAAGGATGCAGATATATTGCATAGGAAGCACCAGAATGAGGCTGAGGTTTTATCACTGTTGATGCTGATTGACGGCTTGGAGGCAGGGCACCTAATGGCTGAGTGAGAAGAGGCTTTGGAAGGGTTGCAGCAGTGTGAATGTTGGCCTTGAGAGCTGCCTCAGGCCAGGGCAGACTGTGCTCCAAAACAGATCCTGACAGATTATTTTTCATGTCTTCTGATCTCCTTAAAACAAGAAAGAAGTCAAAACACATATTTTAGTATTTTCATACAGAAACGCCCTAATTGTTTTTTTACATTATAAAGAGAGTGTGAATTTGTATGTCTTGATAAACTGAACAGAAAATTCCAAGTGAAAAAATAGCCTAAAGCAGAGGTTACAGGTTTTTGCAGATCACTGCCCAACACAAAATAAGCGTAGATTAAATTTAACAGTCAGTGACAAAAAGCTTCTGAACACAACACTTGTGCAGACTTACTTTGGTGGTTCTTCCAGCTGATATTGAGGGATTGCTGCAAGCTGAGACATTTCACTTGTGTAAACTGATAGGTGTTCATCTGTACCTGCTTCAAGGGAGAAAACAAAAACAAACATTTTGCTATTAGTTTTGTTCTAAGTGAAATTCTATCTTGAGACTCTATTATTTCTACTATTATTTCTAATTGCAGAGCTTATTCTCTGAACATGCATTATTTTAGATTTGTTTTCACTATCAGACTCCTAAGGCCTCATGATTTACAGACAACATACACTTATTTTCCCCATCTCAGTTTGTTTCTGACTTTTTCAAACAATAGTTGTTGTAAGCAGGTAGATCCACTCATCCACTTCTATCAGAAGGCAAGCCTGCATATTTAATACAAGACTCCACATTCAAGTGAAAAACACAACTAGAAAGAGAGAGACAAATATAGTTTTCAGCTACATACTTGTGTTTATTTTAACTGGACTGGTTGGAGCAGATTGGATCTTCCTTCTGTCGTTTTCTATACTTTTAACCAACTTTGTTAGGGATGGATGCCGAGTGAAGTTTTGCTTTACTCTTGAAGGAAAAAGATTTTTTGAACATTGCTCCTTGGAAGTGATGGATTCTGAAATATGTGAGATAGAGGGTGCAGATGTTCTTTCAAGCTTTGTAGCTAAAAAGCAGAATAAACAGAGGAGTTTATATATCATATGTAAATTCAAATATATCACAAATATATTCAGTAATTAAAAGCAATTATTTGAGCCTGGCTTATAACTATTGAAGTATCGGGCAGCAGCAAAAATGGAAATGCAAGTCTCAGTATAAGAACACATACTGTGTGGCTCATATGTGCTCCTTCGAGAAATACCGCACTGTTGAGAACCAAGTGCAATGATGTGAATGTCAAGGACTTTCTGCCTTTTTTACTCAGTATCTTGGTTAACAGCTTTCTAGGAAAGAAAAGGAAGAAATCACAATCATCAGCAAAACAAAAGAAGATGACACATATACATACCATGGGTGTTTGGTGGGACTTCAGGTCCTGTCCATTTAAATGCTGGTTTTCTGCCTCTCTCCTCTGTTACATGGACTTTCTTGATAAGCTCGAGGCTACTGAGAACATTTGCTATGTCATAAAGTCTCCTGATTTTAGCTGAAATAAACACATATAAAGCAGAGCAATTTTTAATAGCAATTTACCATTGATCTGATTTTAAAAGTTATGATGTATTTCTAGTGGTTGAAAGGAGAAGTCATCATTTATGAGAACTGTTTTGTGGAACATGTTTTTGTATTATGAAATAACATGACAGACCACAGCTTTTTTGTTGCATTTATATTGTTTTCCAAAAAAAAGAATAAAAATAAAAAAAGGAGTTTGTCCAAGAACCAAAGGAGTATAATTTTCAGGGAACTTCAAGATGAATTATTGATCCTTCAAGAGCAAGCACATTCTCACCTATTAGAATACACCAGTCTAAACCTCGAAGTACCTTTACATTTGAATGGAGAGGAAGAGGAGGAAACATGCAGGGAACTGAAAGAAGAGTAAAATAATGAAGAAACAACTGGCAGTTACTACAATGGGTTTCACTTCCTCATGTGTTTAATCTACTAGCAGGACTTTTATAGTATTTCTTTAGGTTTCCATTGAGTAAGTAATGTGACCTGAATGCTTATTTGCATGCTGCTGAAATGTTTGACAGGTTGCTTGGGAAATTTCCATCAGAAGCTACTTCATGCTGAAAAAATTTCCCAGACTTCTCTTACATGGCATGTATGAACAGTGATGCACAGGTGGGTCCCCATAAGAACTGTGCAAGGAGGTTCTGGAGGTTCAAATACTTTTACAGCAAGATGACAGCATTTTACACTGCACAGTCTTGTAATGGATTCACTCATTTAGCTTACACTTGATTTTAAAAAGCAATCAAGAAGCAGAGGAATAGCTTTTACTTACTTTTAAACTTGCTTTTATCCAAGTCTTCTAACTGATTTTCTCCAATCAAGATTTTAGCAGCAACTTCAAGGCTTACTATGTAAGGGGCTGATACAAGAAGGAGCATCACAAATTTCTGACTCATCACTCGCAGAGACTTGTCTTTCCTGCTATTTACAGAGGCTGCAGAAGACAGGAAAAGAGGATTAAAGTATTAAGTGACATGTCAGCTACAAACATTTTTATTCTGCTATTCTGTGAAATTTGTCAGCAGCAACTAGGCAGGGCCAATAGAGAGCCCAGAATCAAGTTTCTACATGGCAAGCACCAGGAAATCAGGTGGATGCAGTGTCTAACTACAAAACAGAGAGTGATGTATTCCCTTGTATACCTCTCCTATCATCTGATTTGTACTCCTTAACTGCAGATTATGCAATGTATGTAACACTCCTCAGTGAGCATGTCTTCCACAAATCAAACTTAAATTTAATGGAGTCATTTAAGCTTCTGGCTTTCTATTGCTTCCATAGGTAACAAGCCCTGCTACTTGGCTATGTTTGTTACATCACCTGATGCCCTCCTTGTTCTCTCAAAACCAAAATGTGTTCTTAAGAATTAAATGGGTAAGACAACTGAAAGAAAGCACAGAGTTATTCCTCCCATCACAGACAGACAGCAGTATTTTAGACGTAAAGACCAATACATTTTTTTCCCCCCATGTGCGTATTTATAATCAGGAGCACATGTTATTCCTGGCATATAGAGAAACCTTACCAGCACAGAATTTGATTCCTGGGAGCTCCACAAAACACATTTCTGAATGCTCATTGGAGACAAAAGATCTTGCCACTTCTTCATTTCCTTTGCCATCCAAATCAAACTCGTGCTCGTATTCTCTTTTCTTGATCATCTGAATTTTTTCTGTGTATTTGTTTTCTTCTCCAACTTTCTTCAAGGTCTGCAGGGTTTTAGCAAGGTTATGCTGCCCATGCCAAATGTATCTGTTTTTGGCAAGACGGCTCACCATGTGGAGGCTCTCAAGCACGTTCACAATACTGTAGATACGTCTACGTTCAACATCTGCAGAAATGAAATGCAAGATTAATGTGGCATCTCAGTCACATAAAATGTTTTTGCCATTTACTTGAAATACAGTTTGCACAGAAAAAAAGATGAGTTTGCTATGCTTCCCCCTCTTAATATGCTTGTAAGGCATTTTCTAACAGGATGTTCTTTTGTCTAACAATCTAAAAATAGAATTTACTATAATGATTCAAAAAATGTTACAGCAGAATGGTTTATATTGGCTTCATAAACTACAGAATATTGCAATTTCATTATTCTTACAGAAGAAAACCTTCAGCTTTATGTCAGCAGTTTGGAATTTCAGTAGATGATTGGTGAGATACAAAAATAGTGATGTAAAACAGGAAAGTTGAGTTATCAAAGGCAGCAGAAAGCAGCTTCTTGCTTTGGTGTAGTGATGGACAGGAAGCTGCAGGTTTGGTGCCAGAAACACTGGCTCCTGCCATAACAATCAACTGCTGATCTTTGCCATAATTTCTATGTCAGAAAACCCCAATAGGTTATCTGTGTTATCTGCAATAATTTAGATGGTTAATATTAAGCAAAACTCTGAGTTTATTAGTTCAGCTTGCTGGAAAAAGTACAGTGGTTTAAGAGAGCTGTGGTAAGAAAGAAGAGTTCAAAGGGTTAGGTGAAGGAGAGCACAAAGTAAGCATTCAGACTTCCATGGAGTGAAGTATCATTGTGTAACAGGAGGGCGATTTATCAGTTTGTGCATAGGAGGACATGCAAAAGGGTATACACCAACTTACTGAGCTCCTCGGCTACTTCATCAAGGCAAATGTAGTTGTTCTCTGCAGCGCTGGGATAATCGGGATACCGAGCCAGGAATTTAAGGCACAGCAATCCTAGGCTCTTCTCTTTGCGACTCGGTTGAGATTTTTCATGCTCATCTCCTGATAAATGCTCCTATGCAGAAAAAGATGAGAATTTGAGAAGTTTTTACAACGGATATGTCAATATAAACACGTTACAGAGCTTCCCTGCCAGCACAAAGTCCAGTGTTCTCCTCTGGCCCTGTGAGATGGCAGAACTGTAGAGCCTGGAAGGAACCTCTAGAGATCACCCAGTCCAGCCTGCTGTTACAGCAGATGCACGTAACGAGACGACATTTTACGTCTGGAAAACACTGCAAAACGGGAAAAGCCGATAACCAAAGGGGTAGCGTACGGAGGCGGCCGGCCGGGGCGTACCTGGCAGCTGCGGGCTCCCTGCAGCCCCCGGCTCCGCTCGCGGCTGCGGATCTCGGGACTGGCGGCGCTGATCAGCACCTTCAGGTTGGCGGTGGGCGTCCAGGGCTCGGCGGGAAGGGCCCCCCCGAGCTTGGGGGGCGTGGCGAGCGGCTGACAGCCGGGCTGCCGATCGGCTAGGACGCGCTGCGAGCCGCCCGCCTGCTTCAGGGGAGTCCGCAGCGACCCCCGGGGCTGGTTCTCCTGCGGAGAGAAGAGGGGAAATGAGAAGGGCGGAGTCGAGCGAGCGCTGCCACGTCTCAGAGCGGCCGGGGAGCGGCGGGCCCGGCCGCGGTACCTTCTCTCCAGCGCCCATCTCCGCCCCGCGCGCTCCTCAGCAGCGGCCGCCACCGCTCGGCATCGCAGAGCCCCGCGCGGGACGAGAGGGCCGCCGAGCTCGCCCCGCGCCCTCCGCCCAACGGCCGGGCCCCGCCAGCGAGCAGAGACCTTCCGGGATCCGGTTTAAATATCTGGCGGCCGCCGCGCTCGCCGCCGCCGCCGCCCTTCTCGGACCTCGGGCGGATCGGCAGCAGCAATACCGCCGCCCCGCGTCCCACACGGCGCCGCGCGCCGCTCCCGCCACCGGTTTGAACCGGTAGCGCGGAGCCGCCGGCGGAGAGCGGGGAGGCGGCCCGGCCAATCGGCTCGCGGTGGGTTGGCGGGATGGCGGCGCGGGAAGCGGCGCGCGAAAGGCGGGGGCGCGCGCCTCCCGCCGCCCGCCCTAACGGCTGCGGGGCGGCACCGCCCATTTCGGGACCGCGAGTCGCGCCCGCCGAAGCTGGTGCTGTTCCCATGAGAAACGCGCTGCTATACTTCAGGAGCCGGCCAGGTGCTCGCCCATAGCGGCCGCTCCGTTGTCCGCCCAAGCTCCCGGACGCGTCCTTGAGCTCAGGCAGACTTTCACCCCTCAGGGCGTGGGCCTTCTAGGTGTCCCGGTGGCACATGGCTCTGTTTGTGCTCCTTGAGCTGGGGAGTCACAGCGTCCTCACATGGACTGAAGGCTGCGGGGATGTATCTCGTGGTTTGGCCAAGGCCTGTCGGTAATAAACCAGAATTATATAGACGCTGGTCAATAAATGAAGAGTACAGTGCTTCGTTGGTACCCATCTTGTGTTATTCCTTAATTTCAATGCCAGGAGGGTGCTGAAAGCACAGGGCTCTGTGGGTGCCTGCTCCAGGCCAGGAGGCTCAGGGCAAAGAGCACAGCCTGAAGTACATCAAGAACAGATATTTCAGGCTGTGCTCATTGCCCTGAGCCTCCTCAGCAGAAGCTCTGGGAGCATCTGAGAGGGCACTGGGCATGGGGCAGTCTGACAACCTGACATCTTTTAGGCACGGATAAGAAAACTAATTTATTCAGCAGAAAGGAAGAGTGGATTCTAAGCAAGAAACAGTCACTGGGAAACACAGTGCTGTCCTTATTCAGGTGTCTCTTCAGTGCTGATTTCTTCCAAACCCTGTTGCGGGGAGTGATGGCATTCACACCTTTCTCTCCATTTTCCCCTGGGTTACGTTGTAACTAAAATATATCCTTGTTTCAGAGCGTGAAGGTAACTCCGGACTCAGCCTCTCAGAAACACAAGAGCACTTAGAGCTCGCTAGAGGTCAGACTTCTTTTACTCTCTTGAGCCCCCTACAAAACGGTGGTGAGGTCACATAGGTCAGCCTGGGGCTCTTTGTTTTCACTTGTAACTTCACCCAAGACAAAACGATTGTTGCTTTATTGGAGTGCAACTTTTAAAGATGAAATGTGTGCTATAGAGAAATGAGGGCGAACAAAATGATAGGTGTGTTTGTAGTCAGCCACGAGGCCTGGGTGCCATCTCAGGTGTTGTCTCCACCCTGCTTCTCTGCAGGTGGGAGCACCACCTTTAATTTAATTTAATTTTTACTTGTTTCTTGTTAAATGAGGGATGTTGAACCAGCTGGTCCAAATCAGAGGCGAAAGCTGGGAAAAAAATGTGGAAACTTGAATTCCTAAACAAACCACAGTGTGTTTTTTGTTGTTGTTGTTGTTTTTTTTTCCAGGCATGCTAATTTCAGAAAATGTTAATTAAAACTTAATGCATGCAGCAGAAGTTACACTCAACATTAATAATGTGGTACACAGAAAAATAGAAATGTAGCACTTAAGTGCTTCACTTCGGCAGGTATGTTCTTCCTGTCACAATTACAGGAAAAGAAGACAAAAGCAGAGATATATATCCAGCATGAAATGCATCTGAGCTTCAACAGATGACTTTGTCACACTGTTACAGAGTGTAAAGAGCAAAAAGCTCAGAATTCTTGGGCTACAGAGCATGTTTCTGCTTCAGACACCTTCTACTCTTTGTAGTCAAATATCTCCAAAAGCAAATTTTTACTCAAAGCCAATTGCTAGAGAAATTCCATCCCCCTTAGGGCTTTAGCTGAGAAATGATAGGTGGTGTTAAATGGGGCATCGCTGGCAGAAGACTTTGTACTGTAGGGTTAACAGAACAGTCTGTGCTACTGTGGTACTACTTTTGGTTCACCTGAATGCATTCACAATGTTGTTATCTTGAATTGTTTGGCTTAATTCATCTGTTGGTTCATGCTGCATTCACACCAAAGAGAGTAAACTGACTGGTTTGGGAGGATTTCATCAAGAATGATTTTGGTTCAGGAATGCTCAGGAATAGTGCTTGCTGTTAAGAATTTTTCTTCACTTCAATTCAGTTGTTCCCCAGAATTTTTGTATCATATTATATCTCCTTGAGATTGCTCTTCACATGCCTTACTTTGAGCATTCTGGCTAGCTCAGTCAGAATACACCTTTTCATCTCAAGGTGCTTCTTGCTGTGAGGCTCTGTTGCTTTCACTTCCAGTGGCTCATTTGCTTCATGCTGATGCTCCTTTAAGCCTGCTCCTGGACAAAGCCATCCGCAGGAGATATGTTCTCATGGGCTGTCAGACAGCACGCTGATGGGGATGTGAGTGCATTGTAATTCTGTTGGTGATATACTGGTGGATGCACTGAACAGCAGCATCTCAGCATTCCACTTTCCATCTCTGTGCCACCTTTCTTATTGAAGGAGGTATGGCTTTTTGTAGAGTACTCAGCACCATATGTCCTGCATAGAGGCTATTTCATGGTAAGTGTGCCTGAAACTCAGACTGATTTGTCTGTTCTGTGGATTCCACACTGTGGAAAGAGTAATAAAGCTGCTTATTTCTTGGAAATGGCACGCATTATAATGGCAGAAAGGGAACAGAGGTTTTGGAATTTCTTCTGCATATTTTAATCAAAAGCAAAATTTTGTTGAAAACTCTTATCTTCCCATTAGCTGGTTTTTCTATATCTTCTGTGTGTGCAGAGAGTTATTCACTGCTACAGAGATAACCTTTTACATTTCCCTCTGAGAGAATGCTGATTGAGTGCAGTAAATCCACCACAAAGCCCATAATATCTGGAATCAACTTTACTTGTACCTGCGATCTTCTGTTCCAAATGCCATTTCTATTGAAACACTTCTGTGTATTCTGGATAGAGCATCTTAACCAAACTGAATTATCTTGTCTGCCATGTAGGGATTAAACTTGTCAACAGTAATTATCTTTGCCTTCTTCTCTGGCCTTTTTCTTTCCTTGACTATGCTCACAGGTTCGTTATAACTTTCATGCAGCAAGAGATTTAGTGAGACTCTATCAAAGTATCTATTTGCTGGCATAGCAGGTGCAGGCACACATGTCCATTCTCACAAAGGGGATGGTCAGGGGGCTTCTTGCTGATGGATTCCAGGTGGTGGTGTTCTTGTTCAAGTCCCTGCTGAGTTTATACTCTGCTTGGAATCTTGTTAGGTTGGAAAGTGAATTAATCTGCAAGAAGATGGAGACATTTTGAGAAATACCGAGGTTGCAAAGTTGTGTTATTGGTAGAAAACAGTACTGCAGACTGCTAAACGTTCTGCTAAGAGTCAAGCTGTGCTTTTACTAGCAGTAGTGATGGAATTGAGGGGGGAAAGAGCAAAGAAGGATGACTAAATCAGTCTTGAAGTTGCACAGACTTCTCAAAGACACACATGCAGCAAGTGGTCTCTTAAGCCCATGTATTTCAATCCATCTTTCACTTTATTTGTCACTAGAAAGGTGTTTAGTCGAGCATAAATAAACTGAAATTATATAAGCTAATTTATGATCTTTTATTCAAAGAAATGTGCATTTCCTCCTTGTTTTATTGTATTTCTGCTGAACACATGGTAAGGGAGGCTAACAGCTAAACAGATACACTTAGGGTGCTGTCTGGACATCCTTGTGGTGCAGATAAGGTATAAGCAGTACTTTGCAGCACTGTGTACCACGCTCCAAGAAGACATGGGGGATGGTGAACACACATTGCTTGGCAGATTCATCACTTCTTTGCAGAGATGATAATTCTCTGAGGATGTTTTCTTGTGAAGATAGAGAGAAAAAGAAACTTAGATGTGTTTGAATATGCATTCCTTAGCTATCTTGTGTTTCGTTTTGAACCTCGCGGAGAATGCAGAGAAATGTCTGGTGCTTTAACGAATAACCTTTTTTCTTTGGAATCATCTGGCAAGGGGAAATTTTGCACCCAGTGAAGATGATGATTAACTCGGGTTTTTGCTGTGAATTCCCTGCTGACGCTGCTCCCAAACTTGGTTTGTCAGTCAAGTACACAAGATTGTGCAGCATCTGCTCCTTCTTCCCCTGAAAGGATGGATACAGTGTTCAGCCACAATGGAGAGTTGTCCATTAAAATGACAAGGGCCTGGAAAGACACTCAACATGCTGCACTCATGAGGTGAAACATAATAGGCTGTTAGCAGGCATGGAGGCACCTTTTTCAAGAGCCATTTATCCCAAGGACACTTGCTGTGAATCTTTTCGAGTACACAGGAATCATATTTTCACTGTTCCTTTGGAAAAGGGAAGCCTCTTCTTTGCAACACACCGCAGTTTGAATGATGCTCGGCAGCATGCATGCACCTGGTGGGTCAGGCTCCTCCATGGCAGTGGGCTAGAGCAGCAACCAGCTCTTCTCACACCTATTTGCTATTGTTGTTTCATGTCTGCTTTCATCAGCATCCAGAGATGTCTGCTGAAACGAAGTCTCTATTTTGGTATTCTGTTCACAACCACTAAATACCCAGGGAAGGATTTCCCAGGTATTAGGGGAGTTTATTTGAAAACTGGGTTTAGGTTTTCTAAAATCCTTGCTCAACTGCATAGTTAGCTGTGAGCTTCTAGCTGCATTCTGTAGGAATGGGCAGATGTAAGTATCTGGTGCTAGAATATGGTATGGAGTGATGCCACTGAGGGGGCAGTGATGCCACTTAGCAAAGTTAAATTTGAGTTCATGTCCTCATTGCTTTTCATCAAACTTCTCCCTGAGATTATATGGAGTACAAAAGAACAACTTAATCCAATGTCGTTACAGCTTAAACCTGCACATCTGCCTTTAGAAGTATGTTGCAAATATTCAGTGTATAAAAGTGCAGGTGTAGAACAGGCTCCTTTTCATCTGATTGCCGGTAGGTGTGAATATTATATGTTATGCTAACAGAAAATGACAACTTCTGTTCAAACCACAGGGGAGAAAGCCTACAATTACAGTGGTTTCCTTTATGATATGTATATATGTTGCTATTTTTAATCTCCTGATTGATGTTGCTAGGTGTTGTAGAACCAAAACTTGTGTGTTTAGAAGTAACTTATGTTAATGAAATATTTTAATCATTTGATGAAACTATTATCCATGAATAGTAAAATCTGTTTTCTGCTGGCACACACAGTTCACTTGAAGGGAAAAAAGAAGAAACAACATGGTGATTACAGTGTAAAAGATTTAAAATGAGCTTATGTCTTTTGGTCCAGTGTCACAAGCTAATAAACAGAGATATGTCATTTAATGTCTGCTGTCTTTGAGAATATCAATCATAAACATTGGATTAACAGAGGGTTAATCCAATTAAAATGTTTTTCTTAATAGAAAATAGCATGTTTTTTTTATTCAGAAGAAATGTCTTCCGAATCTGATTAAGGTCTGAACATGAATATTGGTGAGCTCTGGAAGTATCAGAAGCCTGAAGTAAAAATAGTGGCTCCCCAGTACTAGGCATATCAGCACTAACCTGAATGTAAATTATATCATTGAAGTTTCAGACCTGAAACAAACTAAGGATAAAAATTGATATATGCCTTGGACTATGAGATGTCGGCTTTCTTGTGGGAGCAAAGCAATCCCATGAAAGTTCAGCCTGAGGTCCAGATTCAACCTTTCCCAGTACACCTCTGCTCTGTACTCATAGGTGTTTACAGGAAATGGTGTAAAACTGCATGCTAAGTACCTGGCCTTCTGTTGTCTCTTGAATTTGTAGATGTCACAAGATGTGCCCTTTATGCATCACTTTTAGCCAATAAATCCATTGCTTTTAATCTATTCAGATTACTATCTTTTCCTTAAGAAAAGGCAAAATGTGGGATGTCTTTTGTCTTGGAGGCAGAAGAAAAAGACAAGATTCAGCCACATCTTTCTTCTTTCCGAACCACCAGATTGGAGAAACTTAGGGGAAAAATTTGACAAAGCAAAAACTGCTGCTGGTTTTGATTTCGCTTTTCAACAGATGGATTTCATATGCAAACGTGATCAAAGAGAGACAGTATCAGATAAGCCAGGCTCAATATTTTTCCTTTTAAAATTACAGTGTATGCAATCTAACATCAAGAGATGTGTTTTAAGCAAAATAAATGCAACAATCAAAAGCAGGGTTATGTTTTGATTTGAATGGGAGACTTGGACTGACTCAGAATGCAGTCAGGTTCACTCAATTATGAGAAAACAAAAGCTCCCAGTTCTGGGAATGCTGCCACTGTCTTCAGTAGGAGAGATGTGACTCACAAAGAAAACAGAGTCATATGATGAATGGGGTGTTAGCATGCAAAACTACTGTTCATATTGAAGCAGGCACAATGGAAGACTGTATGCACTGAAAAGTAAGCAACCTTACATGATCTCAGTGGCAGTGAGTGGTGCCCTAAATGGCCTTGATGCATGGGCCAGCTCACTCTCGGAAATGTTTTCCTTCTCGTAATTGCTGGAACGAGGCTGAGGAGGTACAAAGGCAGCTCTCAGCTGCTGGGATGGTTGGCAGGCTGCTGGATTGGAGAAAAGCATGCTTCTCCAGTTGTTCGCAGAAAGTCCTCCTCATGTTAAATTATTTGTTGCTGTAACCAGTGAATCACAGATCAAGACAAACACTTGTGTGGAGTCAATAAGTCTAATTTTTATCTTTGTAATCAAAGCTGAAGCACCACCTGATTTTGCATTGAATCAAGACTGTAATTTCAATAGTAAACATCTGATATTCTATTTTAATGAAGAAGCTAATAATGAATGGAGACATGATTTTGATTAATTAGGATTTTGTTGCCAAGGAATTAATCTGTTTTCCCTTCTCACTGGGGAAAACAACAACAGCAACAGAAAGCCCAACCTCAAAACTCTCTCTAAAAGGTATTTCTCAGCAGGAATAATTATAGGAAATGCTGGGTGAACTCCAGCAGCATATCCCAAAATTTCTTTGTTTTCATGGGTTAAGAGGGTAAATGGGGAAAATAGATGACAGCTAAGTAGCGAATTTGACTATTACTGTTTTTTCCTGAACATAAAATAAGAAAAAAGGCTGCAAGAGTTCCTGGTCACTAGCTATTTCTGGATGAAACCAGGAAGTGAGTTTAACTCTGGCTATAAGTGCGTGTATTGATGTGGAAAAGGCTCCAGGGCTGGGGGCAGTACAAGTTACTGCTGCTATACCAGCTCAGGAGCTGCTGGAGTGATACCTTCTATGACTGCGCTCCCTCAGATGATCTCCCATTTTCTCAGGCAATGCATGTGATGCTAACAGAGTTGACAGGCCAAAAAATGAGTTCACTCTGCAGAATTAAAGTTTACTGAGTTGCTTGCAATTTATGGCTGTTAATCCATTCGTGCACGTGGCAAATGTAATGTAATTTCTTGGGTATGAATAAATAGAGCAACCATTTAGAAAGCAGCCTTTTAAAATACTGTCATTACTTACGGCAGCAGGGGATGCATTTCATTTCTTCTAAGTTTAAAGGAAAAAATGTTTCTTTGCTGAGAAAAGCTACCACTTATGTTATTTGTAATAAATTATGTGTCAGTTGCCATATTCCTTCTTTTATATGTCTCTTTAGGATGCAGAAGTGGTGTTCAAAATAACAGTAACGAAGCTGCATTAAAAATTTTATAAGGATGCAGCCTCTGTGTCAGAAGTGAAGATCCAAATGTTGCAGTTCAGGCTCATCAGTATTGATAAGTCTTTTAGATGTGAGTAATTGAAACGTGCTGCTGCTGTGTGCTTCTAGCAAAGTGTGAAATTGAGGAACCAGACAACAATGCCAAACGCAGGCATGCATGACTGCAGTTTGAGTGCCTGCCTTGTGGGTGAGCAAAGCACTTTACTGTCTGATCATCTCAGAGTAGGGAGTACAGAAAAGCTTTGAGATGAGAACAGTTTGGGTCCTGAGCATCACTTCTTTTTACTGCTTTTGGTTAAAACAAGAACTGGGCAGTATTGTCCTCCAGGTTGCACTAAGCAGTGGCTGAAGGTATCCTCCTACTGAAAGACGTCTCCTGTGTTAATCATCTCTGCACTTGTAGGGAGCAGGAAGAAGAAGAGAATGAGCTGACTTGTCCCTTGAAAAACAATGAGAAGCGGCATTAAATATTAGTTCTTGCATGATAGGTTCTTAAATATTAGATGGAAAACTTAGTAATTACTGGGGAAAAAAAGATTTTTTTTTGTTAATAAGGTGTTTGTATAATAGCTGGAAAAATGAAAATGTTTTCATGAAAATGACTCAGTGGGCAGAGCCTTTTCTAATCAGGAAAATCAGCTTCAGCAGCTCATATGTCAATGTGTGAGAAGAAGGAGAGGATGAAGAAAGGGTAGAGTGGAGCTGAGCTGTGTCTCATCTTCCAGTTATTCAAGGTGAAACAGCCTTAGTATAGCAACTTGGTAAGAAATTAGCCCCAACAGCAATTAATAGCTACTTATTTGAACACACAGCCTATGATGTATTTTGATTTACAAACCTTTACATAAAGCCAACTTAATACCTGGTAGGACTGGCATGGCTATTTTTCCCATTTGGTCCTCTCCATTTGTCTCATGCAAGCAGTGCCCAAATGTTATTAAGGTACCTCAACATATAATTTTTTATTGACAAATATATATATTTATCACTTGTCTCTATACTTTCTAAAGAGAACAAAGTGTTAAACATGTTAGAACCTGTGGACAGGGAGCACACTTTTTCTGTTGCAATACTTTTCTTCAGCAAAACAGTTAAGCAAAAATAGAATTTTTTTTCTGTTATCATTAACAAGATTTGTAAAGCAAAGGCACACTTTGACTCCGGACAACTACATTTTGTCTGCCAGCCCTCAAAAGATGAGAAGGGTTTGAAGCAGGATCCCTTCATGTGCTTGTTAACAAATATGCTTCTCTCATGCTTTTATCATAGATCTGGGCTTTAACCTTTCTGGTGTTAAATTCTGGTTCCAAAAAAAAAAAAAAAAAAAAAAAAAAGACACTTTCAGTCTATTAGTGTGCTGAAGTATCATTTCATTTCACAGTCTCTCCTTAAAAGGTTGTCACAGCAGCAGTAAGACAAAGATCAGTTAAACACAATGACAAAATTGTAATTTTGTTCTTAATATTCCTATATATATCAAATGAGGTAACAAAAAAGATTTCCAGCACACTGAAAATTCTTGCTCTGTTACATCTTAACTGACACTTAGTGCTTAGATAATAGTTGGAAAATAGGAAAAAAGATTATGGCTTTATGTTAGTGACACTAGAGTTATGGCTGAAGACGTGCTTTCATTCTAGGCCTTCATTTTCAGGCACTTACAGCTTTCTGAATACATTACCCTTCGGGCTCCCATTACACATGCTTGCTTTAATCCCAAAGGTGGTTTATGGCATCTTTGCTTGGGCTTTTTCTTCATTCCTTTATTACATTTTCTCGGCTATTTATTTGATCCTAAATACATGGAAAAGTATTGTCATTATTTCATCAAAAGTTTACATTTGGTTTTCTGTACCTTGCTATCAGTGCTGCTGCAGGATATCTGCCTTTGGTACAACAGAGGAAATTTCTTTTATAGATAACGATTCCAAGTTCTGAAAACCCACTTGCTCTGTTCTGGCTTTTACTCCTTGAAATAACCAAGACATTCTTTCTTAAAAAGGAATCCTTCAGTGTGATATCATGGTTAAAAACATCAAGGTGTACTAACTTAGTCATGAAACTGCTCTGTGTGACAGTGGCAGCAACACATATCTGAATAAGAATATATAGGTGATTTCTGGTGCTTTATAGCATTTATCTAATGACTCCACTCTCTGTCATGATGTGATGGGAGAAAAAAGCCTCTGTTTCACCAAGAAATGCCATAAATAAAAGTTAAAGTTCATCTACAGCTTAAGTTTTGCCAATGAAATCCCCTTTGTTTACATGCAGTTTGGATTAGCAGACAATGTGGGAAAACAATGAGGGACAAGGAATTCAAATCCACTGCTCTGGCTTCCCAAAGGAGCCCCTCTCTGCCAGCCCTTCACAGTAATAACTTCAGTCTCTTGGCTTTTGGTGTAAATGGATTAACTCAAGAGAGGGTTTTGCGTTTCAGTGAGAAACTGCTCTGTGTGCATGTGCATATGGACAAAAAGAATGGGAGGTTGGCATAAAGAACCAAAAATCATTAAGAACAAACTAAACCCAAATCCTGAGTGGGAACTTTCTCCAGTACAACCACGTGTGGGCTTCAGTCATTCTTAAGTTATTTAAGATGGTGACTGTTACTTATTTAAGAGAGCACGCAGGCCCATTATTATATCTTTTCACCACTTTTAGGTACAGTTTGGACAGAATGCATCCCAGCGTGGTCCTCTTCATCCTCAGTGTTCCTGTGAAGCCATAATTTTACTATGAAAGTGGTCCTGAGATGCTGGCTGATGATAATTTCATCAAGACTAGGAATGTGTTTGTTTGTTTTGTATGTGGTTGTTGGTTGTTTTTTGTTTTTTTTTTTTTTAATACAAACATGCAGACATTTCAGCATTTGTGTCACAGGCAGTGGCCTTTTACTGAAAAGATGTATCTTCAGAAAATGAAGAACATCAACTGAGACAAAGTTCATAAAAATGCCGTCTTGTTTTTCAAAGCTACCACAGGCAATTATAATCCAAAGCTACATAGCACCATGCACAAAACCCTGCAGCCATGGGGTAAGCAAGCCAGCTGACTGCAGACAAGTGTCTGTTTTGTAATGAGGATTAGTTAAAATAGAGTTGTCATAAAGTGATGGCCTTGAAAATATGTTACTTTCTTTTAAGAGAATGTTAGCTATGAGGTTAAGGTGTAATTTCATCAGTCCTCCTCCTTCTCCACCTTTTTATCAGTCTCCCCCATATCTCTCACAATAGCTTAGTCAGCAGCATTTTCTTGCTTCATTGGTTTTGAAAAGGACTTAATGCTCCCTGCTGTCAGATTATTTCCAGGAGACTGTCTCAGGTCAATAGTCATAAAACATGCTTTGCTCAATTTTTTTTCCCAGCCTAGAAAACAAAACAAAACAAGAAAAAAACAACACCCCAAAAAACAGAAATTGGGAAGTGGGGAAGGGAGGCATGTTCTAAGTTACCTGGTCTCTGTATGCAGTTCCCATAAAGAAGGTTCTTCTACAGTGGATTTCTGAGTTCCTTGAGTCTGCCTGGCCAGCCTGGGACACCTGAGAGAGCAGAACTTAGCATCAGTTGTATTTTAGAACAGGTGTTTGAACTTGGTAGTACCAGTATCATGGAAATACTTAAACTGTAATTAAGCATTCACTGTCTAAGTGAGTAATACAAGCAAAGGCAATCCACGTTTACCATCTCCCTACAAGTATGGGATAACAATGATGCCTATGTTAGTAGTACATTAGTAGATACATAAAATGTGGAATTAGTTTGGATTTGAATGTGTAACATGAAAAAAGAAAGATGTTACTCACTGTTTTTAAGCTGTAAATCTGATCTTCACAGTATCTGAATGTTTGGATTTATAAATTTGGTAAAAACTCTTTGTTGTTTACAGATAGAACAGGAAGAACATGTTGCACACTGACAAAGGAAACTCAGATACATTGTTTGTAAGCTGCTGCTGTTGTGAGGACAGGACTGGCCATCCTTGGGCTTCCTTACACATTTCTTTTTTGATTAGACATTATTTGGAGATATGGAGTTTAAGCACCCATGCTTTTGTGGTCTAAGGGAAAGATTTTGAAAGTAAAAATCAAAGATAAGGGAAGAGCTTGTCAGACAATAGGAATTAAACACTTAAACACTCCAAAGATACCTCTACGCATCGGAACAAAGTAACTACAGCTGAGACCTGAAATTGCGCTACCTTCAGTGCTTCCAGGTCTGGATTAAAGAGTTTGCCTGAGCTGTGGGAGGCCATGGTCTTCTGATCACTGTTAGCCTGGGGTAAGTGGTGTCTTGACCAAACAATTTTATTTGTTGCTGTTAAAACTGTTAATTAGAGCTTTTACATGAAAAAATCAGACTCTGTTGATGAAGAACTACTAGTGCATAAGTAGCTCTGTTTCAAAAGGTGTTAAAAAGTATATGGTATTTTCTGGGACATAGTTTTACTTACTCATACTTGGCAACTAAAGATACATGTGCTGAATAGTTGTCTTTCTCATACATCGATAGAATGTCTAAATTATTCAGCTGTGGAGAATGACCAAGTCTATGTGACTCTGTCCCAGCAACAGACAATTAATACAGAGTACAAAAGTCTCCCTATTTTAACACAAACAGAAGATGAAATTACGTGAGGTGTATGGGTGCCTATACTTGGCCATCTATTTACCTGTTTGCTCTTTACAGAGAGTGTGAAATGAGCTTCCACTTCTTAAGTGCAGGTTTTCTTGATTGGTGTGTACCTGTTCTCTCTTTTTCTCTGTAAGCAGATACTTCTAACTTCCTAGCTCTATTCAGAGTATGAATAATCAATTACAAAACAGCCCCACCCCAAACCCTTAAAAAAAATCAGAATTGCAAAGAAGTGTATTTCCAAATGCCCCAGGACAGCAAGAATTCCTGAGCTAGGAAATTACATGACCTTAACATGGCTGTTGACTCTTCCACTGAATGAAAGCTGTACATCAAGAGAGATCTCTCATTAAATGATTAAAGCACAAATTCTTCCCAGATTATAGAAAGCAATTTCTCTTGTTGTTCTGCTTATGACATTTTGCAGGTTGGAGAACTGAGAGTGAAAATGTATCTGTGACCAATCAAAACATGAAAGGGGGAGAAAAGTTGAAAGAATTCAGTGAATATTTGCTCACCTCCTTCATTTCCATGTCCCCACGCATCCCCAAGCTTTGCATGCTTCCTGAAAGACACCATTTTTATCACTGCACATGATTTCACATCCTTTAGGACAAATTCTGCTAGCTAACAAGAAAACTATATATGAAAGTTGTCAGGTTAGCAAAGGCACAGGAATTTGGCTGGGCCATAAAGAAGCAAGTGTATTTTAATGTATTGCATACTGTGCATTTTCCTTGCCTCCATTCCACTGAGTGCCAAGACTCCTTCCTTGTTCTGTGGTCTCTGCAGGTTTGGTTCAGAGCAGCTGAGCATTTCTCTGACTTGACTGGTCTTAATTAAGGAATTTCAGATTTTTCACCGATGGGTAGCCTGAACTGGCTCATCTACTTTGGCCTTGACTCATTGGGCCAAAATATTTAACAATTTTCACTTACTGTGATGAAGAGCAAAGAATCATAGAATCATTCAGTTTGGAAAAGACTTTAAAGATCATCGAGTCCATCCACAACCTAACCATACTACCCTAACTCTAACAGCCCTCTGCTAAATCATGTCCCTGAGCACCACATCCAAACAGTTTTTAAACATATTCAGAGATGATGAATCAACCACCTCCGTAGGGAGCCTATTCCAGTGCTTAACAACCCTTTATGTAAAGAAGTTTTTCCTGATATCCAACCTAAACTTACCCTGGTGAAACTTCAGGCCATCTCCCCTTGTCCTCTCACCTGTCACCAGTGAGAAGAGACCAACCCTGCTCTTGCTGTAAGCACCTTTCAGATATTGGAAGAGAGCAAGAAGATCTCCCCTCAGCCTCCTTTTCCCCAGACTGAACAGCCCCAATTCCAGTTCCCTCAGTCTCTCCTCATAGGGCATATTCTCCAAGCCCTTCACAAGCCTTGTTGCCCTTTTTTGGACCTGCTCCAGCACCTCCATGTTCCTTCTGTACTGAGATGCCCAAAACTGAACACAGTACTCGAGGTGAAGCCTCACCAGTGCCAAGTACAGGGGCAAGATGACTTCCTTAGTCCTGCTCACCACACCACTCCTGATCCAAGCCAGGATGCCATTGGCTTTCTTGGCCACCTGGGCACACTGCTGGCTCATATTCAGCCAACTGTCCATCAGTACACCAAGGTCTCTTTCCATCAGGCAGCTTTCCAGCCACTCCTCCCCAGACCTGCAGGGTTGTTGTGACCAAAATGCAGGACCCAACACTTGGCACTATTGAAACTCATACCCACTTTACCTTGACCCATTGATCCAGTCTATCCAGGTCCCTTCTCCACTCAGGCAGATAAACACTCCCTCCCAGCTTGGAGTCATCTGCAAACTTAGGGTGCACTCAATCCCCTCATCAAGATCATTAATAAAGATGTAAGTCAGGAGCCTTTTCAGACTGCCTCTGCCTGTTTGGATTCATGGCTAGGTTGAGGAGAATGCCAAACATCCTGGCTCGTAAATCAAAACATGTTATCAGTAGCACCAGAATAAATAACAGAATTCCAGGTGATAGTACAGTCCTGAACTTTTTAATTTGTAAAGCAAATCAATTTCAGTACAAATGTGGTCTGGAAAATCTGTTGCATCCATAAATTTAACATGCTCAAAACAATCTGTTTATTGCAATCTGATCTATTCCTTGTCTGTTTCTGCTGCAGGATAAAACTGTATACAGACAGATTTTATCTGTATTTAAGTAGTTGTAAACAACTGTAAACATTCCATAACAATTTTTTGCAGTACTGTGAATTGCTTTGCAGGTGCATATGCTACAAATAGTGGAAATAGAGGAAAATGGCAGATTTTCCATATGCTCTGCCCTGCTTGATATTTTAGGAATGCCATTTACCATTTTTATCCATTCATCTCTTTGAATTCCAGTCTCTCAATCATCACCTTTTCTCTCAGGACTGCTGTGAGGCTTAATTCATTAATATCTGTAGAGTACTTTGAAATCCTTAGATGAAAGGGATTATAGAAGTGAAAAAAATAACATTAAAGAAAAACTGTGAACCTACAACTGCTCTCCTTCTTTTCCTTAGCTCACCTGTTCCATGGTCTTTGAAACGATACATTAGCTTAGGATAGAGACAAATTCTTTTTTATGTGATGTACAGGCAATGTGAGTTTGCAAATATTAGCATAGTTAATGTAAAAAAAAATCAGAAGTTTTAATCTTTTTTCTCAGTCTCACTGCTCCCCGAAAATATGGTCCTTGGTTAAATCCAGCTGAACCTTTTTGAACTGCATCAGTGTTGAAAGGGTCATACTACTCTCCATAACCTTGTATTAGGAAATAGAAGTTCCTCTATCAGATTTGCAGACAGTAGAATAACTGGCATAACAGTCTTTTCAGAATTTGTGATTTGTTTCCTAGATGGAACTATTTTCTCTATCCTAACATCTGCATTAGTTTTTTCATTTTCTGCTTTCACAGAATCATGAGATATCTTGGCTTCTTGTTATGCGCACTGAAAGTCCTCTCCTCCTAAGATATGAATTTCCCTCTCTGCTGCAGCCATGAAATAAAATCTGCAGTAAGTTGTTTTCTTCTCAGGCATTCATGATTGTCCTCTTAAGCCATACCAGGCTTCCCCACTGTGGCACTCATTTTCCCCAAGAGGAAAGAATCAGTTTCCTGTCTTCTGAGCCAATGTTAGAAGATGGACCTTCCATAGAAGGTTTCAGTTTTCTCTCCAGTACTGCTCACACAGCTCCCATCTGGGTAAAGCTTTTTGTTATTGCAACCTTTATTAACAAGTAGGATAGAGAGCTCTGTCAGTGTAGACCCCCACACTACCACCAAACCTGTGTTCAAAGCTCAGTTAAAACATCTGTGATGGCCAGGATCCAGTCATCCAAACCAGAGCTTCTAGTCATGGTTTTTTTTAAAAATATTGCATCTCTCATCATTCTCTTGGAATTTATATGACCCTTTCCAACCACAGCCACTTTATTTCAGAGTAATTCCTTTATGCTGCTGTTGTGCCACTATCCTGCTCTTCCAGATCAGTCATGTAACGTCAGTAGAAACCTCTAGTGACCTCCTTATTACTCAGACAGGTATCTGCAAGTCAGTTATGGAGGATAGCTAGCTAGAATCTGTATTCAAATACTTAAATAAGCGTGTTTTTATTCAGATTTCCTTTTAAAGTTTCTCCTGTATTACATATGCACGACGCTGATATAATCCGGAATTTTTAGTTGACTGTAATATTACTACTAGATATTAGACTGGAGTTGTTTTAACACCACTTCTTCCTCAAAGGAAAATTAATCATTTACTAAACTAGAATGTTAACATGAATGATTGTGTTGTTATGCATATTTTATTTTTCAGCCTTCTATGTCCCTTTTGAAAATAAGCTTAGCCAACCAAACTTAACAAGCTTTTACTTGAGTGTGTGTAAATGTTAAATAAACAAAATATTTTTGTTGCTTATGCATGTAGTATTCAGCTTCATTAAACATGTTTATATGCAGCCTGTAACCTTTTACAGGCTGGATGACTAACTTGTAAGACAGATTCAGTTCAGATAAAAGAAGAGATGGAGAATGTGCTCTGGAGAAGTTGTTTGGATGTTGATCTCCTTAGACACTCTTGGGGTGCCCCGTTCAGGCAAAATAAAGGTTTCTGTCTTGGAAATCACGAGGGGTATTCCAGGTCTTCAACAGGCTTAAGCTGGCTGACTTTCCTTTCCAGGGAATAGCCATTAATAAGCATTTTGCGTGGTGAAGTCATCCATGGTTAGCGGTGTCCCTACTGCCAAGCATGAATCTTCTTGTGACAACACAGTTGCAGGCTGAGGCGTGGTGTGAAGTTTGTACATCCCACTTCCTCTGAAAGCCTGAGAAAGGGTTTGTTTCCAATTAGGCAGCAAAGCCAGGCTTCAGAGGCCCAGGAGATGGTAACAGCAGAGAGAATTTTAAGAATGTCACATGTGGTAGATGTTCAGAGAAGATCTTGGGAGCACAGAAGGACAGCTGATGTTTGCTTTTAGCCTTGCCTGCCAGAGTAAGGATTAAGCATGAGCAGATTGTGTCTTCCCACCTCTGTATTATGCTAAAGCACGTTGGCCAATACCAAGGTTTTGATGCCCTTATGCACAATAAGTACTAGCTGAGAATAATGCCATTGATATTGATGGAATTACAGCATAGCAAGATGCTACTTCCTAGGAAATTCTGCTATTCTGAAAGAACGTATGTGCTGGTTAAAGGAGCAAGCAGGTTGTGTAAGCAGTATGGGGGTCATGGCAAACTTTGAGGCAATGGCTTACAGCAATCAGTACAAACCATTGCCAATGGATTTTATTGTAATAATGATTGATGTGGACTGTCCATGGACACAAGCCATGGATAAATTTGCTACTTTGAGGAGATGCGTATTCCATGGTAGTAGAGAGACAGCGCTGGGAATGAGAGAGTTGCTCACTAGCAATATGATAGTTGATCGCAAAGGGTGTCTTCAAATACTAAATATAAGGCACTGTAAAACACATTCTAAGTTCAGAAGAACTGCTGTAGAGACACAGTTTTACAATAGATTATTTCAAATAAGCAGCTGTCCTTATCAGCACTGAGAGAGGCATCCACATAAGTACCTCTTCCCAGAGACAGGCTACCCATGTGCTAATGAGGATAGGGCAGCTATAAGTCTTCAACAACTGCTGCCCCTTTTCTTTCAAAGCTGCCATTTATATTTAACATTTGAACTTTCTCTTTAGCCTGATGGCTTTCAGACCATAGAAGAAGTTAATTGGTGAAGCAGCTTCAAAGTCACTGGATATCTGTCTTGCTCCATTCATCAAATGTGCAGTCAATTTTATTCTGCTTAAATAAATCTTTAATACTTGAACTGCCCTCCTGAAAACAAAACCAACCAAGAATGATAGTGTCTGGCTGCCAAAGAGGAAACCTATCACCTTTTAAAGGTTAATACGTCCAAGGTTGATCCTAATAATAGGAATAAATAGATTTGCAAGATACATTCTAATGCACTTGCATTACAAAATGCTATTTAAAAAATGGCAAAACAAGACATTTTTAGGAACTTGTTGCCGTAAGTCAGAACTTATATGAACATTCAATTTGACTAGCTATAGCCAAAAGCTATCAGGTCACAGAGCCTGAAAAATTAATGAAAGCGGTGCTATTTTAGTTTAACATCCCTGCTTTCTGCTCTCCAAACACCCCTACCACTGCAGCCATTGGCTTCATTGCTTTACCACACCCTGAAGCAGATTTGCAGACAGATGAACTCAAGAGTGTCTTGAAGGCTGTGAGAACACTCCAAGAAATGTTGACTTTTACAGTCTGAAGATCAAAGCTGAATTATCTCAGTTGAATTATTTAAATTCTTTAGATGATGAATTGCATGTATTTGTTCGTGTTTTGTTTTCCAGCTATGAAACTTATTTTTCACTTACTCTAAAATGGTAGTTCTTTAAGAATATGAATAACAGTCAGCATTTTTAGGCATATTTCACTGTTTTGTAACTGAATTTTCCGTGACATTTTGCAGTGTCAGAAAATAGGCAGCCTCACGTTTTCAAATGGCTATGGAGAACAGGTCATTATATGGAATTTGTGATAGAAGACAATCTTGGATTCACGGCATTTACATTTAACTCGGGGGGACCTGGTGTTCTTCCACACCAACCGGTGTGGCTTAGGAGACAGAGATCTGACAGAAACAGGCTGCTGCTCCTCCCCGGCGATTCCTTTCTGTGGGTGTACAAAAGGTCCAGGTTCCGCAGCTCAAGCGCTCCGTGGTGCTCGCAGGTGCCGTGCTGCAGTGCTCAGGTGAAAAAAGCCGTCGAGGTCAGTGTACATTTATGGAGCCCCATGTAGCAGGAGTCCTGAAGACTGCTGGGCAGGGGCGCGTGAGAATACGGCTCAGAGACCTCAGCTCTGGACTGTAGGGTGGGGACTTTATTTCTCCCAGAACGAAGTGCGCTGGCACTGGAATTTGAGGCAAAATCGCCCGCGCATCGGGCATCCACTGCCGCCGCTCAGCGCCCTCGTCTGCGGGGGGCGGCCCCTCAGCGCCCGTTGCGGCCGCAGGGCGGCGCTGTAACGCGCCCGGGCGGGGCGCCCCGGGACGGAACCGCCTCGCGGCGGGGCGGAGCACGACGGCCGCACCCCGGCCCGCCCTGGCAGCGCCTCCGCCCGGCGCGCTGCCCCCGCCCGCCATTGGTCCTCCGGGCAGCACGTGGCCGGCGGGGGGCGGGGCCGAGGCCGGGGCGGGGGGGCGGGAGACGGTTGTCCCGGTAACGGGAGAGTGAGTAGCGGCGGCGGCAGCGCGGAGCGGCGGAGCCGGGCGGCCTCGCCCTGCCCTGCGCTGCCCCGGGCGCGGCACTGCCCGCCCGGCCCTAGGTACCGGAGGAGAGGAGCTAAAGTTTGTCCCGGGGGGCTGCGGGAAGGGAAGGGAAGGGAAGGGAAGGGAAGGGAAGGGAAGGGAAGGGAAGGGAAGGGAAGGGAAGGGAAGGGAAGGGAAGGGAAGGGAAGGGAAGGGAAGGGAAGGTGTCCGTCGGCAGCAGAACTCGTGGGGGGGCGCGGTGGGGCCGGGCAGCATCCCGGCGGGTCTCCGGCACGGCGCTGCTCCCGCTGCTGCCGGGCGGCGGGGAGAGGCTCCGCTCCTCGATCGCTCCGTCTGCGTCCCAGAGAGGCTGAGACGGCGCGAGTCGCTGCGCTGCGGGAGCAGGCGGGGACGGCGCTGCCCCGGGGCGCCGCTTCCCCGCCGTCCGCGGCTGCGGGAGGAGCGGCCGCGCGGAGCTGGCGGCGGGGAGCGGGGTGGGAAGTGCGCGCGGCCGCGCTCCCTACCTGTTGTGCCGCGCTGCGCCGAGCGGCTGCGAGCGCTCTCAAGCCTTTCCCGTCGCTACTCGGCTGGTGCCGGAGCTCTGTCGGCGGGAGCTGACTGACTGCGGGCGCCGCTTTCTGCTGCGCTCCTCAGCGGCTGCTGGGCGAATGGTTCTCTAAATCGTGCTCCTGCTGCTTAGAATTGCGTTTCTTGGTGCTTGCTGTGTGATCCGTGTAGCTAAACAAGTGCGTTTATCCCACACTCAGCCGAAGCCCCTAAAATTAGTTTAATCCTCGGCCTTTTTTGCTTTGGAACCTATTTTAGTAAAAGTACTTTTCATGGTGTTTCGGTGTAGAAACCGACTGGTATCGGTCCTGCCTCGGGGATTATCCTGGGCTGTGATGTGTGAACTTGTTCTCCCTGCTCTGAGGAGTGCAGTGCTTTAAGGTGGCCGAGCTGGGAACCTGTGGCTCCAGGTGATGGGTTTCTTTCTGGACACGTGGCAGAACCTGCTCTTCCACGTGTCCCTGCTTTTGGGTGGTAGCACACCATATCTGGGTTTGAGGCCACAGCACAGCTCTGAATTTGGCCGTAGGGACAGAACCACGATTCTGGAGGGCAGAGCTTTTGGGTTGATGTATGATGTGCTTGGGAATGTGGCAGTCAGGCACGTGGTATGGTGGGCATGGGCTGACAACTGGCTTAGCTGACCGTAGTGGTCTGTTCCAACCTTGCGACTGTGTGAGGCTTCCAGGCATTGAGCTGTGTAGCCTCAGCAGTGATGCACAGGTCTGTCTCTCTCAGGTGTCTCTGCAAAAGAAGCCGCAAAGACAAGGTAAGGCATTAAACAGGAATCAAAGAGACTGGAGAGGTTTGGGTAGAGAGTGTAACGTGTACAACATGCACAATTACTGTGTCAGTTCTGAGCGCTGGTGGTGGTCAAAGAGTATCAATAGCTGTGTGTTCTTTCAAGCTGGTAAAAAATGTTTTTTTTCCTTGTGTCTTTTAGGTGTTTGTTTGAATACATAGAAGAAGATGATGACAGGCGTGCCTGGACAATTTTACGTAATTAACACCTGCTAGATGTGCAAAAGGCAATTATTGCTGTGAAGTGTTTACATTGATTTATGGGAGGAAGGTGGCCCAAGAGAGGGATGCTGATAATATCAACCCAGTGGATTAAATGCACATTTACACCTTTATTGACATATAAATTATCCATGCCAGGAATGCACTGAAATGGCTGCTGATGGGGCAGTAACGTGGCACAAAGTACTGGGTTTGGATTCAGCTCTGTCATCCTTCTGTAAGGCACAGCAACAGGATTCTGCATCTGGGCTCAAATAGGGAATAGAGGCTTACAGACTGGCTGCCTGTTAGGATAATGAGCTGTGATGGCAAGTGGGAACTTGGAAGGATGATAAAAACCGTGGCTGAGGTCTGAAGGAGTTTTCTTGCTTTTTTTTTTTTTTTTTTTAAATGACTTTGAGGTTTTTGTTGTTGTTCATACTATGGATTTTTAGAGAAAGCTGAAAGAGGCCAGAGGAGTGTTTGTAGCTGGGAAATGGAACCTGGCTCTGAATCTAACCAGCATCAGAAGAGAAAGCCGGTGACACATGGACTGGAAGATCAAAAAAGGGTAAGTGACAAAAGCCGGAAGGCTTCTGCTTAAATTGCTGCATGAGACGTGAGCAGCAGAAGAGCTTCTTGTAACTCTTCTGTCAATTACAGTTGCTGCTAACTGTGCTCAGCCAGTTGCAGATCTCTTTTCCTTGTTAGATATTTTCACAAAATTGTTGTCTTCCTGTCTGACTCGTTGCAGTGTATGAAGCATATTGTAGTATGAGTGAAGGAGGAGAGAAATCCCCAGAATGCTGGAGAGTTGTTGATGAAGAGGCTTATAATGAAGTGAGATCTAGTGACTTTTGCTAAGTCTGGTTAGATCATTGATTTGTTGTGGCTTTCACTCTTATTGATATCACTAGAGAGGGTAAAAAATTGCTTCCTTGATCTGGCCAGTAACTTCACTGGAAAATGTGGCATGCTTGTCAGTGTCCTGATTGTCCTGATGATAATGTTATCATTTTTGTATAGTTTCCAGATGGGACTTGAAACAACACAAAACAGGCAGTGGAACATAGGTAATGTCAGCTGACAGATCCTATTTTGCGCAAGGGCTTTGTGAAAGCCTTGTGTGTCAAGGTGGTATTGTGTTGTTTAATAATAATTGATTGGCTATGTGTATTAAGTTGACCTAAATGAAGTTGCCATCTTGGGAAGAATGTGGCTTGCAAACAGCTTAGACTTCAAAGTTGAAGTACTTGTACTGTATATATAACTTGTGTTGTTTTCCCTGAGCATTTGTTGATTTAAAAACAAAGAAACCCAGTCCCCTGTATTTGGCCTTGTGTGAAGAAGAGCTTCCTTTTTTTGCATAGACGTGTGTGATTTTTATTGCATTTGAAATGAGTTGGAAGCAGAAATGACCACCAGCTCTTTGAGATGCTGCTAAATATTGGTGAGAGGAGCTGTGTGTCACAACTTCTTCAAGTCTACTGCATAATGACAGTTGTTTTTCTGTTGCTCTGTTAGAAATCAAAAGAGCCTGGAAAACTTGCAGATATGAGATAAAATGCAGCTGTTTCTTAGATTTAAAGAGCACAACCAACTCAAAGCCCAAAATGTATTTCTGTTGCACCAAGCACAATCTATCAGCTGATAAGCTGACAAGGTCTTCCTTCTGCTTTTTCAAGGAAGTGTTTTGGGGGCCAAAGTAAATCAATAAGAGCTGAAATAAAATCCTTCTATTGATTTCGTTTCTGACAGCTGCTCCTATTTTTTTTTCCCCTCTTTAAATATACAATTGTGTACTGCATATTGTGTACAGTGGGAAAAACATTTGGGACCTGAGACACCAAAGTATACAATAGTTGTCCTGATGCATCAAGATTAATATGCAATTATGTCTGCCTCCCCTTGCTGACAGGGATAGAAGCCTACATCTCCCATCTGCTCCGAGCTCTGGGTATTTGGTGCACATGTACTATGGGGCCTCTGAAAGTATAATATAACCCCAAGTGAGGCTCAGTGGCAGCTGGGATAACATCAGTTGGTCATGCTTTGCTGACATTCATTTTAACTCGAACTGTAGCCATTATGGAGATTATTAAATTTATAATGATATATGTAAGATCCATTTTAATGGCTCTTCATGCTTGGGTGATCTCTCTCTCACTTCTGTTTGCAAAACAAGTCTTAATAGAGTATTACATTTCATTTCCTATTGTATTTTACAGGGAGAGGTTACTGAGGAAAGCTTAGGTTAGGCTTGTGTTTACTGGGAAAAATATTTTTGGAATAAAATGTTGATACAGCTTGGCCGTTATTGTGGAGTTGGGTAGTAGTATAAACTGTGATGTTCTTAAGCTTTGCATTCTTTGATTTCTCATTGGAAAAAGGGTGTGTGTGATTCAGGGCCAATAGAGTTAATCACCAGCAGGCACTTCTGATACTGAAAAATAAGACTTGTGCTAGAAGGAATGAGACCAAGCTCATTTTAAATCAGACAGACACTTTCTTTTACAGTGGTATATTTTATGGGTATTAAGTCAACCTTTCTTTAGAATTTTTGAATTGCCAAGAAATCTGTGTGTATATATACCAGCCAATGATGGATCTAGCATACCTCGTCTAAGTGAAATAACACGGAGCTGGGTTGGCATTTGTGGTATAGAAATAAAGTGCTTAATTTTCTTTTTTCTTCTTGTAAGCATATTGCTAGGTATCTACATCATATTCTATTGATTAGAGCGAGATAACATTTGGTATTTGTGTTTATTGTGTAGTGATATGAGGCTTTGCTATCTGTGTTTTGTCCAGTCTTTGAGAGCTAGAAGTTGGGCTGTTGGACACTGCTGAGTTTAGGAGAAGCAGGTTTTTTGTGCTTTCTGTGCAGACTTCAGAAGGGCTCTAAAGTTAATGTTCAGGGTATCATGGCATCTAGCAGCACAACTTTTCTGGCTCTAGTAAGAATTACAAAGCTGCATTGCATTCAGCTTGTAGTAGAGCAGTACAGAACTTTCCCCAAGTCTGCATTACTGTCCATGGGGGAAGTTGATATGTAGCTTTTGGAGGTCCAGTTGGTGCTTGTGCAGATGGATGTTTTTTGCCTCTGTTTTCTTATGTGGAAGCGTGTACCTAACTGTTATACAGATGCATATATACGTGGCTCCAAAACCAGATGGTGTGCATCTGAATGGGTTTTGTGAGGGTGGGGTACTGGGTTATTGTTGTTATGTTTTTTTTCAGTTGACTGTTCCCAGACAGTTATCGCTGAAAGAGGCCATCCCAGTGTATTCTTGTTGATGATAATTGTGTGGTGTGATGAGAAGGGGTACCTCAAGAGCAGATAACAAAGTTCAAATAATGGCTTTGCCTGATGTGCAGAGACTCTCTCATATCTGTCAAGTTGTGTTGAATGACATGTACATAAGAGTAAATCTAACTTTCAAAGAATGTGTTGGAATGTTTTGGGCTAGGTGGGTTGGCATGCTTCCATCCTGTTTTTGCCTGGGAATGCTAGATTAAATTCTGTAAGTCATTTGATTGATTGAAAGACTTGTTTTTTGTTGGTCAGGGTTAAAATAACTAACAAAATCCTGTGGCCACTGAGATCCCTCTTCTTTTCCACATATTGAGTAAAGCTACTTGAGTTAGAGTAGCTTTATCCTAAGTGAAGAATTTACTGAAGAATTTATACCAAGTTCTGAGAAAGTGAAAAATATCAATGTATCAGCACAGCAGCTTTGCAAGAGAACGTAGCATAACCTTCTAGACCATGTGGGTGTGTTTTGCAAATCCTGACTCCTGAAGTCCATCCACGTGTGAAGTCCGGTATGAATTACCGAATTTCTTCAGGTCGGTTGGTGCTGCAAAACGAGCTGTATGTGTTTGTCCATTGCACAAAGCAGGTGCCTGTCATTGCCTGTTATTTAAAAGATACAAGTAGGTAAGCCTTAAAGGTTGTTTTTAATTAAAGTATTTTTATAAAGCAGGAGTGACTGTCAGATAACATACACTAGAACTCATTAATGTGTAGGTTCCTGCACGATCCTTTAGAAATACGTTCATTATTATGCAAATGGATAGCCCCTGGCCTTGAAGTAATTGTCATATTGAAGAAAATCTGGTCCACGATACTCTTCAAACCCTAAATAACCAGGAACCTCATATTGGACAGTCAGATATTGCTTGTTGTGATGTCTGTGCCTGGAAGCAAGGTTGATATCCCTGAGGTCTGCTATCTATTTTGATATTCCTGACGAAAGAAGTGATAAGAAAGGCAGAGGGAATAGAAAGAAGGGGGAAGGAGCACAGAGGAAATAATCGCTGTGATAAAACTGACTTATTTACTAATTTAATGCCTTATTGCAGGGCTAAGCTTACCTCAGGGGCAGAAGGGGAGAGGCATTAGAGAGTCAGACATGTATTCATCAGAGTTTATTTCCTTGCACCAAGTGTTGGGGCTTTCTCTTTACTTGTCTGTTTCTCTGGTGTGTATGGTCTAGTTGAACAGCTGTGTTGTAAAGTCACCTACACTTGCAAATTGCATCAACTCTTAAATATTTAAGAAAAAGTAGTGGCAACTCTTAAATATTTGAGAAAAAGTAGTGGAGTAGCAGTAAAGCTACTGCATATTCTTCAACAAAGAAATTAAATTTGTGTTATCTGCGGTACTGGATCTACATCTTTAAACATACCTAGTGATGCAGTTTGTGGCTTTCTAAAATGTTTCAGTGCAAACTAAGGAGTTTTGTTAGCAAGTGTGAGAGACGTTTCCTAGCTACGTAGTTCTCTTGGAGAATCACTGTCTATCTGTGAATGAATTTAAGTTCATGTATTATTTTCAAAGGTTTGCTAACAAGAATATCTAGAGCACAACATAACCGAGTAATAAAACCGCATTTTACAGATGAAAGCTGATTATAGCTTTGTCTCAAATTGTTATAGGTTACCTGTGTCTAACTCGGTGTCACTGGCAGGAAATTGCTAGAATAAGCTATCTTAACTTACTCTTCCAATCTGGAATTCGGTTGTGAAGCAGTATCTTAATGCTCTTAATGTTTTCTGTATCAAGGCATCATTTGCTTTTTCTTTATTTGCAGAATAAAACTGGAAGAAATAGTGCATCTATATCTCCCCCTCTTTTTTTTTTTTCTTCTTCTGTTTTCCTGCACCACTCTTCCCCATGAGCAGTTCACTCTTTATTTTTTTTTTTTTTTGGCAATGAAGAGTAGCCCAGAGTTAGGACAAGGCATGATCATAGATGGTAATGACATATATATTGCACTACAGGAGAGGTTGATCTGGCGCATGTGCCTAACGAGACTTTTCTTCTGTTCCTTCAAGAGCCTGCTGCAGCTTCTGATGGGAACCAGACCTGGGTTTGGGAGCCTGAGTTTGATGGGGAGAGGCTCCTGGGACATTCCTATAGCAGTAAAATTTGGTGAGAGAGCAAGCCTTATTTTCTCCTTAACAGCAAACTCATTCATCTGTTAGAAAGAAGCAAACTGACTTGCACGTGAGTCTGTCCTTGAAGCATTAGGCAAAAACAGCGTGGTACTGAGAACTGTGATTTCTCTTTGTGCTAACTGGATGTGATGCATGGATGTCTCTTGAGGCTATCACATATTGATGGTAATAAATATGTACTCAGACTTGTGTACCATTTTTTTCAGCGTTGTGCACTTAAAAAGAAGATGTACTCGAGGGAGCTGAGGGGCTGGGGAATAGCTTCCAAGACTGGATAATAGAATAAGTTGAGATATCAGTGCAGAAAAAGTAAGCTTCTTATGGAAAAACCTCTCAAAAAGGTGGCAAGCTAGAAACTTACATGCTGCAAGCAGTTAGCTTGTACCATGTTTGTTTATTTTCTTCAGTCTTTCAGTTCTTCGTTGTGATGACAGCAGCGACTATCAGATCTTCAGTGACTTGGAGGATTTTGAATAAACAACGTGCATCTGATAGGAGTACTCAAAAAATGTAACAAGGCAGATGGAATTGCCTGTTGTTAGGGTGTATTTCTCTAAATTTCCTCAATTCAAATGTCTCTTGTTGTCTTCCTTGATTACTTTGTATAATGTCAAAATAATTTTTCAAATGTCTTAGACTTATTGCTGTAATATTCACAATTCATGAGCTTTCCTTGGGCACAGTAGGAATGAGAGGTTACAGACTGGAGCACAAAACTGCAAGGCTTTGGAAGGGACCTCAAGGATCATGGATCTCCAACCCCCCACCACATGCAGGGCCAACAACCTCCCCATTTAATGCCAGACCAGGCTGCCCAGGGCCCCATCCAACCTGGCCTTGAACACCTCCAGGGATGGGACATTCACGATCTCTCTGGGCAGCCTGTTCCAGTACCTCACCACTCTCATAGTAAAGAACTTCCCCCTGACATCCAACCTAAATCTTCCTTCCCTCAACTTGAAACCATTTCCCCTTGTCCTTCTGCTATCTACCCTTTCAAAGAGTTGATTCCCCTCCTGTTTGTAGGCTCCCTTTAGGTACTGAAAGGCTGCAATGAGGTCACCCCGCAGTCGTCTTTTCTCCAGGCTGATCAAGCCCAGCTCCCTCAGCCTGTCTTTGTAGGGGAGGTGCTCCAGCCCCCTGATCATCTTTGTGGCTCTCCTCTGGACCCTCTCCAACAGCTCTCTGTCTTTTTCGTAGTGGGGGCTCCAGACCTGGATACAGTACTGCAGATGAGACCTCACAAGAGCAGAGTAGAGGGGGACAATCACCTCCTGTCCCTGCTGACCACCCCTCTTCTGATGGAGTCCCGGATACCATTTGCTGTCCGAGCTGCAAGAGCACACTGCTGGTTCATTTTAAGCTTTTCATTCATCAAGACCCGCAGGTCCTTCTCTGCAGGGCTGCTCTCAAGGACCGCTCCTTCCAGTCTGTATGGATGCCTGGGATTCCTCCGGCCCAAGTGCCAAACTTTGCACTTTGCTGTGTTGAACATCATGAGGTTCACCTGGGTCCACCTTTCTAGCCTGTTGAAGTCCCTCTGGATGGCATCTCTTCCTTCTACTGTGTCGACCGCACCACTCAGCTTGGTGTCATCAGCAAACTTGCTGAGGGTGCACTCGATTCTGTCATTGATAAAGATGTTAAAGAGCACTGGTCCCAAGACAGACCCCTGGGGGATGCTGCTTGTTACCAGCCTCCACCTGGACATAGAGCCATTAATAACCACTCTCTGTTTGCGGCCTTTTAACCAATTTCTTATCCATTGGGTGGTCTACCCATCAAATACACATCCCTCCAATTTGGAGATAAGGATGTGGTGACTCACAGGGAGTCTGGCAGGAACTGGGCTTCTGTTTCATTCATTGCATTGACAACATAAAAGACTAAACAGTGGGAGTCTAGTTTTTGAAAAAGCTGTGCTCTTTCTGCATCAGCCAGAGCTGAAGACTTGATGAAAATCAATATAAAATATTAGAATGAGTGGAAGTGGTATTGGTTATCTGATAGTTGTGTAAAACTGTGCTTTAATGTTAATTAGGCTGACAGCTTTGCGCCATTAAATGCGGAAAATCATCTCCAAGCACCAGGAGGGATCTTTCTTGCATTTGTGTTTAATTATTGATGGGTTTAGGTACCTACTTCTCTCTGTTGCAGTGAAACTCATGTTAATTTTGTGTCCTGTCACTGTGCTGAAAAGCTGTTCATGCCATGACCTAGGTGCTTGAGTCCTGGAGTTTCTGGTTTCCATGATTACAATCTTTTTCCCTTAGAATTTGCCTTTCAAACCTGCATGGTTTCGCTGAATGTGCTGATCTGGGGAGCTGAGGCTCAGCAGTAGGAGTAGCTTGTCTTTAAGCTCCTTTTTCTTTAAGCTTTTCTCCTTGACTAAATAAAAGGAAGATAAGTTACACTACTGATGTGTTAGGACTGGAACAAAATCTTCATAACTATTTATCAGGTGGGAAAATAAATACATGGATGCATCCCTTTAAACTCAAATCATAAACATAATAATCAACTGGCAGAGGATGAAAATTGGGTACAGGGAATGTAGACTCACCTTGTGTAGACTCTGCATACGCTTCGAGTATGGTGCAGCCTGTTGAGACACTAAGCTGGATGGAAGCATGCAAATAGGGAGACTCTGTAGGTGGATGATGGCTTTGGGAGGAGGATGGAACACTAAACTTTGGGGCACAGGGTCGAATGTCGTCTATGCTCAGTTGCTGAATCTGAAATGAAGGTGTTATGATTGATCCAAAGGAGGCTGAGCACACCTGACAGTTACGACAATATCATGACTGTTGATCTTATAACTGGGGAGGCAGCACTGTTGATGGAAAAAGCTATCAAGTACAAATCTGCATGGTTCTCCTGGCATTCCTACCTCTCAGCATCTTTCTGTGGGGAAGTTCCTAAGATAATGTAAAAGAGTTCTGCCTACTGGCACCCTATTTCTAACATGGGATAGCAATCACTTCAGAAAGCAGCTTGGAACATCCAAATGATGGGGTTGAGTGATGATAGCAACAAAATCCAGGTGCAGTAGTATATATTGTGGCCAAAAATGTCATAAATGCAACATCTTGTTGATGGTCTTCTGTAACTGTTCTGTCTTCATTTGACCTGAAGATAATGTATTTTCAGCTCATTGTGGTAGCTGTTGTTTGTTTTCTGTGCATATGAGCACCTATTTAAAGAGCAACGTACCAGCTCCTGATAGGTCCAGTGAATCTGGTCGGCCTTCTGTAGTTTTCTGGCACCGTGGGTCCAAGGTCCCCATCCCCTTTTATTTCTTCTGCCTTACTGTGATGAATCTTAACTGTGTTTGTGCAGTAAGAGCTGGTGGATACAAAATACCAAATGACTACTTTATAATAGTGGCTTTGAACTTCTTTGAAAAGCTACACCTACAAACCAATTAAACATGCTGGTTAATTTCTCTTACTCAGTGTTTTTTAAGTAAGCTTCTAATTTATTTCACAGTTTTGGACGGATGAGGCAATACTCTAAAATATCCATCCTTCTATGAACTACAACAGCAACTAAGCTTGCAGCTGCCATAGTAAGCCTTTTCAGTAAGTGTACTTGTAATGTTCAAAGCAGAGAGAATTAATTTTTCTCTTTTTGCAGGGAGCATAGTTTAAGTTGGAGGGTTAAAGCTATCAGAAGGGCTAAACAAAGGCAGGTCTCTTCTTAGCTCTTCTGGGAGTTTGGAATGGCAGAGTTTCTTCTGTAAGAAAAGGGTGTGCTGAAATTTTTCTACTGCAAGTCAATTCCTATAATGAAGAGTAGCGACAGCTTTTGTTGCCAATTAAGATCATTAATCTAGAATGTTTTTTACATCATTATAGTTGACTTAGAATAATAGAATCGCTAAGGCTGTAAAAGACCTAGATCATCCAGTCCAGCTGTCCACCTATCACCAATAGTTCTCTCTAAACCATGTCCCTCAACACAACATCTAAACATTCTTTGTACGCCTCCAGGGACTTCTATCATCACATCTATTCTTCAATAAATAAAACGTGGGTTCCGATTTAGGATTTTTTGGTGGCATTTAAATAATGAGAACAGTCTACTTTGACTTCTATGTAATGACTGTCTGAAGACTTTCTGTAATGTAGTGTCTTTTCTGCAGATAATGTCAAAGGTAAGATAAAATGACTGTGTTTAATAGGCTAGTTTTATCCATACCACTTAGAGGAAAATATGTCTGTGTTCTTCAGAAAATAAATCAAAATTAAATCGTAGACTCTAGGATCTTAACTGTTGTGGGTCTACAGTCTATGCAAGTTGTCAGTCATATTGCGCTGCACTGCGTGTCATATAACTGAGCTTACCAGACCTACAAACCGCCTTGATTTCAAGGCTTTCATAGGCGCACCTCAAGCATCTGATACGCTGCCTCATGTTGAACTCTGGAAACCAACAACTGTTCATAACTATTGGTGATAACTTAATATGCATGTGTTTTTTTTTCTTGGCTACCTTCCCAGATTCCATAGTGATGAGTAGTCATCTTTACAACCTTTCACACTGTTGACTGTGATTATCAATGTGTTGTGCGTGCTTTCATTGCATCAGATACCAATTTTTTGTTATTAGGAAAAGAATATCTAATTAGGGAGCTAATGCAATTCATTTCACATGCTGTAATTTAGGTATTGCTTTTGGAAAATAGTAATGAGTAGTAGTATGCTGTAGGATTTTATAATGTTGTGGGAGTAGAATATTAAGTTGTTAATTTTATTGATATCAGCTTCCTATTATAGTGGCTGAATCACAATCGTATAAAGATAGAAGCACGTTGAAAAAGAAATTACAAGGAAGATGAACTTTAGGATCAGTAGATGCCTTATATATTCTTTTTAATGATAGATAGCAAGTACTTGTAAAGAAAAGAAAAAGTGAGGTGGCTGTAGCTCAGAAATCTTATTTTTGTAGGCAAAACTGCATGAAATTGCCGGTGTGTTCTGATAAGCACAGAACGCTAGATGCTTATCTTCTAGGCATTGTGTAGGAAATGTAAAACTGATGATTGGAAGTTGAGATGCGTAGTATTATTGTAGTTGGGTACCTTTCATGTAATTCTACTTCATTCAGTTGCTATAGTATTCCTTTTATTGATGGCGTGTAACCTGAAGCTGCATTTTTTTTTCCCTTTCTGAAGGTGCTGGAGCAGATTGCACCTCAGGATATCTGCAAGATAAGCAATATTTAAAAGAACTGAGCTGTGAGTTGCTAGATCATCTATGATGAATTTCCACACCAGATTTTTCGTGAAATGAAGTTAATAGATTTTCTGCTGCGTGCATAATTGTCTTCTGAACTTCTTTACCTACTGGATTCCTAGGGATTTTCAGTGTTTTGACACTTGCACTGTTTGCAGAATATGGGTTAGATAATATCTGTGTACATATTAATTTCTGTTCACGTGGCTAATGCCTGACACATTTAACGGGTATTCTCTCTGGTTTGTGTCACAGTGACTTCATTAACCATGTTGAATTATGCTATAAATGTTTGCAGGGCCCTGTTGCTTTTAGTGCTCCGTGGGGAATTTGCATTGCAATTGATAGGGATCTGAGTGCAGAAAAGCTGCTTGAGTGGGCATTGTCTGCTATTTCAGGCAGGCAAGCTTCAGTGGTAGGGTGAGGTGTGTGTGTGTTCTCTATATAATTGCTAATGTACTGTTGGGGCAATCAGAGAAACAGTTATTTTGGGGACATGCTGGTTAGATGGGAGGGGGATTGTGTTTACTTTCCTATGGTGAAGATTTTTCTAATCCAGAAAACCTCTGGTTTGGAGCAGAGACCAACTGAGAAAATGCAAAAACGTTTTGGTAGAATGAAAGGATGTGGGATAAAGATGTGAAGGGCCGTGAAACAGGATTGTGGCTGAGAAAAGACAGCTGTGACTTTCTTTTGCACATTCCTCTCTTGTGTATTGAGCCTACTTCAAAAACCTTACTAAGCTGATGTCTTCTAAAAGGTTGTTCTAAATGTGTACTGGGATATGTGCTCAAATAAAGCTGGAGAAAGGAAGGAAAATGCATTGCACAGAGGAATGATTATAGGGGTCTCATTAAAAAAGATGAAATTATTTACTCTTACACTGAGTGTTTGGTTGTGAACCGTATTTCAAAGTGTATTCATGCAAGGAGAAGGAAAAACTGTTCAGGTGTTGAGCAGCTTGCATCTTTGCCTTCTGTTTTATTCCACAGCCTTCGTCCTTCTATTTGTCTAAATAGAATATATGATCTCTGGGATGAGGACTCCCTCATCTCTCTGTGGAAAGGCACACAGCATACTTAGGCCATTGATACAAGGTGATGATTTTTGCTGTGGCTTTTCTGTCCACAAAGATATGCTATTGTTTTTGTGACAGTGATTATCTCTGATACTTCTTTTTCCACTGGAAAATGAGAAGCAAGAAACTTGGCCCAGAGCAGCAGTTTCTGGGTATGCTGTTTCCAGTTATCTGGATGAGGTAGGTGAACTGTGTTCACACTGTGTTGCATCAGCAGTCTGTCCAAGGCTGAGAAATGAAGCACAGCAACTGGAAAAGAAAGGAAAAAGATTACAAATTGCTTTAGTAGTTGGCTTTCTGTGGATGGAAGGAGCTTGTAGTCTTTTCACAACTGAGCTTGTATTCTTGTATGTTACTGGAGGCTGCCAGTACTCATGGTGAGGCCAGTGTTATTTCCATGAGTACTTGTAGCTGCTGTGTGAAAGTCAGGCTTTGCCTTTTGTGTCCTGAATTTCAGTATGTGATCCATTGAATAGTTGTTGGTTTAAGTTCTGGTGATTATGTTGATACACTCTAAAGAAAAATGAATTTTCTCATTTTAGGCCTTGCGTAAGGGGCTTTATAATGCTCCTTGTTCCTTCTGGACTTGTACTTGAAGTACCCTTGCAACTCCAGACCTGGCAGAAGATCATACAGCATGCAAAGATAACACTGAGGGGAGCAGCTTGTAGTGCTCTGGCCACATGCTTGCTGAAGACTTTCTCCTCTGCAAAGAGGAAGAAGATTTGCCAGAGGGTGCTAAGCTGTTCCACAATTGTACTGCTGAGAAAGTACATCTTTGGCTGTGTTTCCAAAGATGTACTTTCTCAGCAGTACAATTGTTTGCTGTTAAGAGCTTAGAGGTGTGGACAGAGGCACAGGATAACATGAAAAATCCTGTGATTTTCAGCCACAAAACACTGCAACACTTTTCCATCAGGAACATTCAGATTTCCATCACGTTGCTTAGGGTTGGATGCTGTTTTGCACAGGAACAGAACTTTAAGTGATTCTGAAACCAGAACTGGCCATTAATGTGTAAACAGATTGCTTCGTGGCTTCAAATATGATTTGAGGAGCTTTGCTGTTCTTGTCCTTTGCAAATTAGTAACTTGGACTGAAATACTCATGCTGAGTTGAAAAAATTCTCTATCTGTGAAGGAATTTCTAATTTGTGATATTGATTCCAACAGCGTGAAAATAATAAAAATATATTTGGCTTCTTAGTGCATTCTTGAGGTTGGTGTGCTGCTGCTACTGGAAGATGAGCGTGGCCACTTGCGAATCTGACCTTTCAATGTCACTTTGCAAACGTATGTGCATTGTTGTTATTCATGATGTAAGGGAATCCCTTCTAGTACTGTGAGCTTGGCTGAAGTGCACACAGTAAGGGTGTGATGGACAGCATTGGAGCTGGAAAAGAATAAGTCTTATTATGGAGGGTTTTTGACTTGCTTAACCTGTATGGTTGGTAGATGAAATACCTGTCTTAGGCCAGAACAACCTGTATGACTTGTCCTTGAATATGCATCTTGAAATGTAGACAAAAAACTGAATCTTTTAATGACTGCAGGCTTTGATCATGCACTGTCATCATGCTCCCTGCTAGATGCCTGTGGCTGTGTTTTGCTGCTTTAATGTGCAGTCCTCACTCCTCTGTTGTTGAGTGATAAGGTCTGAAATTGCCAAAAGGCTAGACAACATTGCTGCATTTCTATATAACTAGCAGATAGCTGCAAAAAGTAGTTCCTGGGCTATTTGTTGGGCTGCTTGGTGCAGAACTCAGATGCTTTGAGGTGAGGTTAGAAATTCTAACCTTCAAACTGTTTTTAGATTGTATCTTAGTTTTATTAGATCACTTTTCTAGGTTTTTGAATGATGTTAATTAGCAGTTCTGAGCAAATATTTTTTGAAGACTTGGGTTCTGTAAGTCTCCATGTTTTCCAGAGTTGGAGTATGAATACGGTAAGACTTTCTATCCTGTGATCATTGCTGAAACTTCCTTTATTTATTTTTTTATTATTCGTGGGGTGAACCAGAGAGAGAATTAGCAGGGATGTGGTCCAGATTTTCAGAT
>NC_143440.1:4257500-4295000 GCF_987193195.1 Phasianus colchicus | reverse complement strand
TGTGCACCGGCTGCTGCTAATTTCACCTGCCTCAAGAAGGGGCTCTGACACTTCGGGTTGGGCTGGGTCAGGCGCACGCTGGGGCACACGTGGACCCGGTTCCTCGCGATGCGTTTGAGCACACTCGTAAAGAATTCCTTAAGCACCACGGCAAAAGGGACGAGGGGTCTATTGAAAGGGACGAGAGGCCGCGAGGAACCAAGAAATCAGACGAAAGGATCTCATTTTCAGCGATCTCCTTTGGAAGTTTCTTTTCAAAGGCGGTAATCACGTAAGAGAAGGGAATTCTAATGTCCCGGGATAAAACCTGTGACTAATGCCGTTTGACCTATGCTCATGCGGTTTTGTGCTTCCTGCCATTCATTTTAATGTCGTTATCTTCAAATTTATTTCTTAAAAGTCACTCGCTTTCTTAGGCGAAAAAAGATAGGGGAAAAAAAAAAAAAAAAAGTGACTAGCACCGGCAGTGGGGCCGAGGGGCGGCGGCAGCCTGCGTGTGTCCCGGGCCGGGGTTGGTAATCCGCATGAAATTGGGAGAGCCTCCACTTCCAGAGAGGACACGGAGCGCCGGGCCCGGATCCCGGAGTGCTGGAGGCAACGCGGAGCCGCCCCAGGCAGGGAGGGATGAAGCGAAGAAGCTCCGCTCTGTGCTGTCTGAGCTGCCACCGGGAGCGGCCGGGAGCCTCAATGGGGCTGCGCTGCGACACCTAAGGCTGCACCTTTAGAATTCAGCACAAGGAACAGTAACTGGTGGTTCGCTCAAAGCTTTTCTAGATCCAACACCCCCTCCCTCCTCCCCCCCCCACCCCCCCGCCTCTTTTTTTTTTTTTTTTTTCTTGAAAATCCTTCTATTGTGCCAATCAAGCAGATGGTTTGCAGGAAATATAGCTTGGCCCCAGTGACCGAAACTAATTTTAACTAGCTTTCCAAGCCTGGCACGTTTGTTTTGCTCTTACAAAATAGCTAAAAAAACAGCTGGCAAGGGTGAATTAAACCCATTAAAGACACATTTATAAGAAATTATATTCACATAGGTTGCTCAAACCCCCCTAAGAGGGGAGAGATGAGAGTATTGAAATGAAAATGTCCCTGAACACACTACCCTCCTTAACATCGCCTGAGAGTCTCAAAACATTTTACTAAATAGATTAACTTGACTATTGTTTCGCATCACATTTATCAGCTTCATTAAGTGAATAGCTGAACAAATATATTACGCATGCATGAAAAGCTCTTTTGGGGGCTGCCTTATTGTGTCCTCAGCCCTGACAGGTGGTTAACTGTGTTTCTCTCTCCTCTCCCCCTCTCTTTCTCTGCGCAAAGAAAGAGGGATCTTGGACGAGCGCATGGCCCAGACTTGGCAGAGGGACCTGGAGGGGAGAGTTACTTTCTTCTCCCTCGCCATTCATCCTGGCCAGCCCACAGAGTGCATGGCCTGAAATGCAACCAGATGATCCCGTCTTGTCAGAAGTAATTAACTTTAGTTTAGTCCCTGTGTCTTGCTTACGCTTTGCTAACTCCTCCCTAGCCTGTTTACTTGCAGATGTGATAATTTTTGCCCACCTCATTCTTTTATCTGTTCCCCAACCTCCACTCTTGTTTTAAAATAGCAATATTCCGGGCTTGAACAATCCTCCTTCTTTCTTCTCCACTGATCTGGCTAATAAACAAACAAACACACAACCTCCCTAAAACCAGCTTCTTTCACAGACTGGATTGTGTGCGAATCGGAGAGCTGGGGTTTGCTGAGTGCAATACTGCCTTTTTCTTTGCCCTCATTTCCTTGAAGACAAGGGAAAGCAATACCTTCCTCCTTACTTACAACATGTATTTCTCTGGTTCCACTAAAGTTGGTGCAGAGAATTAAAGGATTCCCCCCACCCCAAATCAGGTTTCAACTCTACTCCTACTAACTGATTGCAACACAAAGTGGTGATCCTTTGCCAATGGCAGTGGCAAATCTCTCCAGAACCAGCCAGAATTGCTCCAGAACCAGCCCTACCCACTGCTGTACTCATCCATACTTGTCTGGCAAACTGGCGCATCCATAGAAGAGGAGACTACATGTGCTGGCTTTTTTGGAAAAGCAATATAGAACATATTTTATTTCTGGAACTTTGACTGAAGAAGAGAGATGAGCAACTTTGTCCTGCAGGGAGTTTTCATTTCATAGAGACGATGAAAAATGAATCAGAAAGCTGTCCACGCATTCTGCTCTAAGTTCATTGGTGTAAAATGGAAAGGCAGATGAAAGTAGGCAGCTGTGTTTCTGTTTGTCTTTTGGGCTGCTTTTTGCTGATTTGAGATGTTTTGGACAGAGAAAACCATAGAGAATGGAATAGTCGTGGCCAAGGAATGAATAGCTTTGTAGTCTTATGTACCACTGACATCTCTTCAGATTTTGCAACGTGATCCACATCCAGATCTCTGGATTCAGAACCATCAATTCCTTGCAGAGCGTGAGTAAGAGTTGTTTTCTTTAGGAAACACTTGGCTTATTGCAGAAACTGGAGCAGGGCTGCCATTCTTCTGGGCTTTGCTTTGCAGATGTTGTGGCTTCGCTCTGCTTAGAGATGAAGGTCTCCCATTTTATCACCAGGAAAAGTTGGTGAGGTTCTGATCTCACTTGCACTTGTAAGGTTTATTTGAAATAGCAAAGACTGGACACGTTAGATGGGAGTTTAGCCTGTAGGAAGTGTGTTCCTTCTCAGAGAATGGCACTTCTATCTGACAAGCAGGAAGAAATGCCATCCTTGTTTTCCACCAGACATCAGGTTGGGGAAACACATGTCCCATCAGTCCTCCACTGATGTCTTCAGCTTTCTGAAAGCAAATGGAGGTGTCATGGAATAAGGAGAAGATGAATGTGTAAAGGCAATTTTAGAAAAGTTTTTCCCCATGGCTTTAGCCTGAGAACGTTATTTACTCTGCCAGAGCTGAAGTCAGGGGCAAAGCTTGTGCTGGGGGGAGGTGATCTTCAACTCATCACACTTTGAGGCTGGTGACAGTAATGGATGCCCTGGAGTAGGACCACAGGCCAGGAAGAGAACACCTGAACTGAAGGACAAAGGAACACCAATTGGTTGGGCCTTAATGGGTGCCCAACTTAAATACTTGTACACTTATGCACAGAGCATGGGGAACAAGTAAAATGAGTTACAGGTGTGTGGTGTGCACGTCTACAGGGCTATGATGCAATTGGCATCAATGAGACATGGTGGAATGGCTCTCATGACTGGAATGTAGAAATAGACAGGTATAAACTCTTCAGGAGAGAAGGAGTGAGGGTATTGACCTCTACATCAATGACCAGCTGAAGTCCACCAAGATCCTCCTGGGGATGGATGAGGAGTTGCCAGAGAGCTTATGTGTCAGGGTTGAAGGGAAGGCAGGGAAAGGAGACATCATAGTGGGGCCCTCCTGCAGGCTGCCTGACCAAGAAGACCAACTAGATGAGGCCCTCAATAAACAGATAGAAACAGTTTCATGTTCACAAGCTACAGCCCTCATGGGGGACTTCAACCACCTTGATATCTGTTGGAAGGATGACATAGCAATACATGAGCATTCCTGGAATGCACTGATGATAACTTCCTCTTCCAAGCGGTACAGTAGTGGAACTGTTAGGTCACAGCTTGAACTGGTGATTAAGCACCTGGTGAAGGGCTGTGGCTGGCACAGGGAGCACAGGCAGATTGTTTGGACAGAAGGGGTGGACCCAGAGTGGTGCCCTCCTGGGCTCATATTAGGGCCAGCCACGGAAAGGAGAGTTTCTCTTGGGCCTTGACTGCTTTTTGTGAAGTTGTGTTGCCTGGCTGGAGATTTCTTCCACTGGTTGGGTGAGTTCAACTCTTCCTTCTATATATGACTAGCGGCCTACTTGAGACTAATGACCTAATATTGCCAAGGATCTTTCAGAACAGTAATTTGCTTCTTCGTGAGCAGAACAAAGTTTATTAAAACCAAAGGAAAGATGAAATAAAAATCTGTTTAATCACAGGGTTTGTTTATAACCTGTATTTTCAGGTCTAGGTAAGGCAGCGAAGTAATCACATATAGTTTTTTGTTTCATTTTCCTCTTCATTTAAATTCTAGAGTGTGCAGCATTTCCATTTTTAAGTAGGTTTTCACCATGACTAGAGAGCTTAGTTATCATTTATGTGCTATAAACAATATATGAGGGGAGATGTTTTGATCAGAGCCATTCAGTTCTCGCTTGCTAATCTAATTACAAAGTATAGGTTTCCTGACACAGAGCTGCTCACATAGAAAAGGCTTTTCTCACACCTGGTGGATTGTTTAGCCAAGCTTTTAAAATGCTTACAGTTTTAAAGGGAAAAGAAAAAAATCTTTTTAAAAAACAAGTTCCTGTGTCATGCAATGGAAGGAATTTAGTGGTTGTCAACATGAGTTTAGTATAAGGATGCTACATAAAATGTGGGTTCACTTTACATTGACCTTTGGACGTAGTAGCCCCAAACATTGTTTTATGTGAGGGCTAAGGAGAGTGAGAAAGATAACAGATGTCATCAATTCTATTAAATTAAATGTGCACCTGTGTGTATGTGTGTACAAAGATGGTGCTGCTGTACGTTTTGGGTGTTTATTCTCACTGACTGAGTGCAGCACAGCTCTGAAAGAGCAACTTTGAATTGCAGGCCCAGCCCAACAGCATTTCTGCACTGTTTGGCTCCCAGATCTTACAAACAAAATAAAGTACCTTGTCGAATAAGAGCCATTGAGGAGGGATGATGGGTTAAGAGTGGGGGTCCGAGGTGGTGGCGTGGGTGCTTGTTTATTGGGGAGGAGTTGTCAGTTGTTGGCTGTGCTGCTGAAAGGAGGGACGCGAGGGGCTGATGGCTGGGGTAGCATTGATGGGAGGTAACGGGGTAATCGGATTGAAAGTGAGCCGTGGTATTTGTGTCAGTTCACATTTCGTCAAATGAATAATATGAGGTTGCTACCTAGCCCAGGCCTTGGCCCGAGGGTTCGGCTATAAAGACTCCAGGCCTCATTTGATTCAAATATAAATTAATTCTCACTGGAGCGTTGGCTGATTAATCTATTTGCATAATAGTAGGAAAACTGCAGTGTGGTTACTTTTGTGGGGATTTGGACAAGAAAAGCCTTAAATTCATTTGAAAGAATAGTGTGTGAGAAGTCAGGGAAGCAAAAGCACCTCTATAGGGCTCCAGAAGCTGTTTTTTCCAGACCCTGGTGCTGGGGTTGTTCACATGGAGGTCTGACACTGTCCCAAAGAAAGTCGTGTTTTGAGGCTTGTTTGCGTTTTTATTCTTGTGCTGGGTGGAAATGGTGTTGATGTTGCTTTCAGTATTTAGGAGAATGGCATATGTGATCATTTTTTTTCTGTTTAGTAAAAGTCAACAGGAAACGATGCAGTATGAGCATGGTGTAAATACTGAACTGCAGTGAAGCAATGCAGTAGGATGAGGAACTGGGAGAGCCCAGTGCATTTGGCCTGTATGTGCCAATGGTACGTATGGCTGGCTATAGGAGAATGAGGGCCAGATCATGGTGACTGCATGCATCTCAACAGCAGCAGAAAAGGAGGGTGAGGAGGACTTAGTGCTGTCACTGAGCAGGGGCTTGGGGAAATGTAAACCTTCTAGCAAGAATTTTTCAATTCAGTAATAGTGGATAGGGGTGAATGCATATGCTCACACCTTGCTGCCTGTTACCTATGGTTGGTGGGGCTCTTAGATTAAAACTCAAGGAACAGCCCAAGTTTTCTGCATCTTCCCAGATTAAAGACATCACTGTGGTGTTGGTGTATGGTGTGAGTGTCTGGTGCTTGATGGATGAACTCAGGCTCCACCATGAACATGTGCCTACTGCAGGCTGTGAGTGCTTGTGCTCTGGCTGGTTCTCCTAATACCTAATGAAGAAATAATACCTGAGAGAACAAAAGTGAGTCCTTTTGTAGTAGCATAACAAGCTGTGTTGGCTGTTTTCAGTTTTGTTTCAACTTTTCTCCCCAAGTGTAGCTCACCAATAGTATACTTCCAGTGTAATTATAACTTCTACCTGCCTTCTGTGCCCTTGATTATGTTACATTCCTATGATACCTTCAGCCTTTTTAGAACAATCTGGGAAGGATTCGCTGCTCCTTGATTGAAAGCTGTCTCATTCCAATCTAGGAGTTAGGCAAAAGATCCTGATAAACTACTGCTCAAGAAGGAAAGATGGTGGTCAGAACCCCTTACTTATGTAAACAAAACAGAACCAGCCTGCTACAGTGTCACTGAGTTCACTATTGTTGAATCATTGTCTGAAAGCACAAAATAAATTGATCCAAGCCATGGCCATAAGGCAGCTATGCTGCAGTATCTTTGTGGTTAATTCTTGTGGATGGGAAATGTCTGGTGTATCCAGAAGGCTGGGCCATACAAGCAAATGGCATGCCTGAATAATGCAATGTTGTTATGAGTTAATAGTGACTCTGCCTTCTTGCTCTGGTATTAAGAATAAACAAGACTAAGAAAAAAGCCAAAGCTTTCTGAATGGAAGCCCTCAGTCCGTTGACAACTGTCTAGTTCTGTTACTTTGACTTTTACACAGAACGGCTGATGTGGGCCTGGTTGTTTAATGAGGGGCAAGATGAAAGTAACTGAAATGGAGTGTCTGTGCTTGCCTGCCTAACCTGAGTAATGTAACCATTTGAATTAGCTGGGAGTACTTCAGAAAAAATGCGAAGCTTTACTTCTTTGTACTTTGATGGAGTGGAAGGGAGAAGTATTTAACGGGCAGAAGAGAGTATGAGGCACTGAGGCTTCTGGGTTCTTTCTATTGTCTGATGATAAGGACAGAGGCTGGGTAAATAGGCAGCCCAGCTCACAAAACTGCACGTTCTCATGCTTCTCTCTGGACGTCTTGAACTGTAGAAATCCCACTGCAAGCTATTCCAGCTATTTGGGGCTGGACTTTCTCTTGTCTCTGTCCAGCTGTATTCTTATATTTCACACTGTTTGTTGGTTGGGGTGGGCAAACCTGTGTTTAATGTTTCTAGCACAGTTTACTACTGGAAAAAAGGAAGTGAGCAGCTTTTTGTTTGCTATCAGATAGATGACAGAGAGAGAAGTGATCTTCTGCGCAGAGCTGTAGAAAGCGGAATGGCACAAATAAAGAAGCAACAATGGGATATGCTCAACAATATTTATGTGAGCTTTGTCTTCTCAGATACACTTGGATGGCAGTGAATTGTCAGTTCCTATATCAATCTGCCAACAATGAATAGCTCTCAATGAGCTTGAACGTTCTCAGGTTAAAGCATCTGTAAAGCTGGTGGAGATTATGCACAATATTGATATGACCTCAATCTGAGGGCATATAAATTAAGCCATTCCTAAGCACAGACATGGGCTTGCTCAGCAATGTTCACAGGGAGACATGAAGCACTTTGCAAATGGGCAGATAACCCATCAGATCAGCAGGCTCACTCTTGGTTTTCATCTTATATTTCTGAACTCCCAATATAGCAGCGTTTAAGTTTTGCCTAAATTTTTGGTCTTTGACAGATGATCTCATTGTAGGGGAGTGGAATCTGTGACTATTTGAATTCTAGGTGGATTACAGGCGTTTCAACTGAATCACATTCTTTTAGCACACGGTAATGCTGTCCATCTCTTCTTTTTACCTTCTCTGAGAAGGCTGGCAGCTTGTCTGTGATACTTCAGAATCTGAAGTAGCTCTGATAGTCACAGATACTCACTGCCCTACTTCAGGATGATGGACCCAGATGAGCAAACTCTCTTATGAGAGAGGATCACACAGTATTGTGGAAACAGCATGCAGCTGGTGGCCCTGCCTGGGGATGGGGGTTGGAGCTTGATGATCCTTGAGGCCCCTTCCAACCGAAGCCATTCTATGGCTCTTCACTGTGATTTAAATAATGTATTTAAACTGAGTGAAACTGCTTGTGTAGAGAGAAGTTGTGAGGTTTTTCTTTTGTTTTGCTTGAGGTTTTTTTTTTTTTTTTTTTGTGCATTTACTGGCAGGATTAAAAGTATATTTTTAATGTAAGAGGTCTCCTGTTAAATTCCTGGACTGGGCAAGTGGTGATTTTAGCTGTGGTAGCATATTTGCTAGAGCATATCTCAACTGATACATCTGTGCTGCAGTCAGAGCTCTTCTCCTGGGATATCCATGGTGTGCACAGAGGTCTAGGTTTGGTCTTAGCTGTGACCTATTATAACTTTATTTTCAACAAGACTTCCAAATCCATCAGCTAGCATCTTCACTGTTAAACCAAGGTCTAAAAATACCCCAAACTACCCTTGAAATCAAACACAGGCCTCAGATCTTTTTTCTCTCTTTGAGAAAATTAATCTGTTACACAATTTGAAACTCACTATTATATATATGAAACAAAAGTAAATGAAAACAAACAGGATTGCAATATCTAACTTAGGCCTCTGGGATGTTGATGCAATTGAAGATGATTGCTGATTGTCACTGGGTCTGAACCCCTAACCCTGAACTGTGTATAGAAGATTTCTTCTTTATTCTTCATGAAGGTAAGGAGAAATCAAAAGCAGAGCACATGAAGGATGTACACATGCCACCATGCTGAGGGATTCTGCCACCAGCCCTGACTGGTCATAGGGCAAATTCTGTGCAGGTGTTTATTCTGCAGGGACATGATTTATGCTGAATGTAGCACTGTTTGCCAAGACATTGCTGCTCTTGCCTAAAAGCAGCCCTCTGATTTGTCTGTCGGTGTTGTTTGTTGTCAAGCACAAGTTAATTGGTTTAACTGTGGCTGGGTGGATACTCCTTTGGCATTGTCAGAATTCAGTCTACCAGGTGAAATTAGTTATCTTTTAAAGACTCCTGCAATTCTCAATTGCTACTTATATCGTGCCTGACAGTGATCCATCATGGGACTGAGGCCTTCAGACTCTTCTTTCCTTCCTTATTTTTCCCCTCATTTTGCCTGTGCAGTGGTGGTGAACGAAGCTTGCTAATTCATTTGATTCCTGTCGTTTGATTCCTTCTAAATATTTAGCTTCCTTTGACTGTCAGTGCTACTACTGATTCCCACCCAGCACTGACTAGATAGGCACAGCTGTCTTTTTTTATGTTAGGGTTACAGTGAACAGAGAACTTCACTGTAGGTACAATGCAAAATGAACATCTGCAAATTTTTTTGTATTAACTTTTAAAAGAGGCTATTTCTGAAGGCATTATTTCATAATTTATTATTTTTAATATTGCAAGGGAACTGTTAGGTCACAACTTGAACTGATTAAGTACCTGGTGAAGGGTGTGGCTGGCACAGGGAGCACAGGCAGATTGTTTGCAACTGTGATCCCTATGGGACCAGATGGATAGGACTCATAAGAAGGCCAGACACTGAAGGTAGAGCATCTCTTGGATGTAGGCTGCTTCCTGAGAGGAGTGCTGCACAATCAGAAAGCCCCCTCCACTAGTTGGGTGAGTTTAATTCTTTCTTCTGTATATGGCTACCTGTCAATAATTTACCTGATAATTTACTAAGAACCTGTCAGAAGCAATTTTGCTTCTTTGTGAGCAGAACAAATATTAAAAGTGAAGGAAGGATGAAATGCTCTGCTAGCACATTGAATGTAACCACAATGACTGTTGACCGTTTTTCTGGTAAAAATGGTTTGACAGTGACTGTCTACAAAGCACATGGCCTTACCCATCCCAGTGAAATACAACTATGACATGACAGATGTTTGCATTAAATTATCCTGTTGCATTGTACTTCTTAGAATCTGATTATAGCTGTGCTAGTTCAGTATCTTAACACAATCAGTATTCCTCACTCTAAATTCATAGGACCATGGAATGGTTTGCATTGGGAAAGACCCTTAATATCATCTAGTTCCAATGCACTGTTATGGGCAGGGATACCTCCCTCTAAACCAGGTTGCTCAAATTCCATTCAGCCTGGCCTTGGCGCTTCCAGAAAGGGGGTATCCACAACATCTTTGGGCAAATTAGAGTAGAATATTGTCCTTTATTTTTATTTCACGTTGGGAATGGTGATCTTAAATTACTTCATCCTTTTCCTAAAAACAAATGATGTGGTATTACTGACAGTGCAATAAATCCAGTTCAGTACACTGTGCTTGGTTTACCAGAAATAAGCTATGTTGTGTTTATCAATTATATGTTTAATAAAATAAACATTAAAATGAAAACCTGTAGTGAAAGGCACCATGTACTGTGAGAATATCTGATGTGCATATAGTATCAATTAAATGTGATGATAAAACAACTGAAACTGTGGAAACACAAAGATGGGTGAAGCTGTGAGGGAGAGCTTTTCCCTTTTTTCCCTTTTTTTTTCCTACTCCATATTGTTGAAGGCTAAGCAGGCCTTACTGCTGCTTTTGAATTCGATCCTGGCCAGTACAGCATGAATCTTGGGGCAGAAGGGTCATTGAAGGCCCACTGGAGCCTTTTGAACTCTGTCTGCTAGGCAAAAACATCTTTGGGACATATGTGAGCTGCTGGCCCATCAGCTGTGGGGTGATTCCCACGCTGCAGCCCCATTTGGTTACTGATCACCTGCCTGCAGTAGTCCCTGGGCAGGTGGTGACCAGAAGGTGCTATTTCCAAGCACTGAGTTGCCCTCTTGTATCAATGAAAAAGCCCAAGTGCATAATAATTAAACAAATACTACTTCCTTTTTTCTTTCTGAGTAAGATAGGTGTTTTTCTACTCTGATGGGAAGAGTTTCCTTACATTCAAAAAATGAACAAACTGCAGAGAGACATAAAATACTGCAATGTTTTCTTTGATTTTTCTGTCTCATTCTCATTAATTACATGGGGCTGTGAGAAAAAGGGCTCAGAGCTCAAGCTTTGCACAAAATTCATCCAAGGGTGAAGAAAGTAAGATGAATGCTTAGCTTCTCCACCTGCCTCCAAGTGAATGCTGTTCTGAGGGCTCTGAGTGCTTCCGTCTCTGCCCACACAATTTAGGTGTTACTCTTCATAAAGAAAAAAAAACAAAAAAAAACACTAAAATGATCACTTGAAGGGGAAAGAATACATCTCAGGGAAACACTGGGTTGTAAGTATATATAAAAACCCTCTAGCATTAGGTGGGAATGTTGTTGGCCCTGCATGTGGCAGGAGGGTTGGAGATTCATGATCCTTGAGGTCCCTTCCAACCCTGGCCATTCTGTGATTCTGTGAACCCTGTTGCCTTCATTTGGGTGAGCTGGGCACGGGTGTGCCATGGGATGGTGCTGGCAGAGATTTGAGGCACTTGGTAGAGCTCTACTCCAGGCAAAGGAGATAAAAGCTGTGTTTGGCAGTGAAACAGCCAGGGAAAAAACAACTGAAACAAAAAAGTGGAGATGTGAAGTTTTTCTGCACTTACCTGCACTGTTATGCCAGCACGTGGCTAGCAGTTAGTTAAATGACGAAGGCTGGACTTGTTTTACCTCAGTCATGAAGCTGACTGTGGAATTCAATTGCTAGCAGTGTTTGAATGGACAACTTTTGCTTGGACAGAGGGAAAACAAGCAGTGATCACTAGGATAGCAATGCTCCAGTGGTTCCCAATAGCACCCACGCATGAGCACCTGTATGCATGAGAGATCTCTCGTTTCCTCTGGAGAGGATGCATGCAGTGGGGCTTTTCTGGCCTCGGCTTCCAGCATTGTTGCATCTGGTCATTTTTGGGTGTTTGTTTTGCTCATCTTAGTGTTGCTTGCACACCTTCGGGAAGGGGAGCAGGGAGCTGAGATCAGATATCTGCACTTTTAACTCTGATCTTGTTCAGTGTGTATTTAGGCCTTCTAAAGCCCTTTTGCATTAGTTACTTCTGGTCTGAGCGGACCTTTACTCTTGTGTCAGCACAAAGGGTTGAGGTGCAGAGCTTTCTATGGCAAAAAGCTCTTGCTGGGTCTGAGCAAAATCTCAGCTTTTCCAGGAGCATAGCAACACAAAAGATTTAAGGGGGGAAATTGTTAAAAGGGAAGCCCTTTTCTCTTTGGCTTGAATGCAGTGGGAGATTAAAACTTTCATTTGAGATTTTGCTGTATTCATAGTAGGGAGGCCATGAATAGGTCTAAGTCAGAGCCCACAGTGGTTGTGGTGTGCCCTTTTATTCTCTGGCACATCTTCAGACACAGGTTGTTTTGCACTTGAAAGAGGTGAAAGAGGGGAATGTGGGGTTTTGACAGCTGATATTGGCCTCTGAGCTCTTGATGGGGATTTTCTAATTAACCCCAAGGGCCCATCAGGTGGTCAAAATTGAGTGATTTCTATCAGAAAGGGCAAGAAGTTGTAACTTTTAATTTTTTTATTTTAGTCAAAGACACTGAGAATGGTTATTAATGTTGTATACATGATGAAACCAATTATATCTCAAAACCAATTATGTTTCTGAAGAAGTAAAAGTTTAGAGCCTGAATACCCCTAAAGCTCAAAATCTGTTTCCTGGCTTTAAAAATCTTTTGGGCTTTGTCTAATCATAATAACTAATAATTAAAGCAGACGTCTTTAATTCTGACATCCTTCCTCCAAATCTGGGATAATCTGGGTTGCACACTGCTGCTCTGTCCTCTAATGCTTACTGGGGAGCTTTACTGCATGAATGCAGCTGGCAAAGCTCACCAGACAAGTGGTAACACAAAAAGATTGTGCACAAACCTTGCTGAAGTTACCTCTCGTGTCTTAAAAGGTGGTGAGTGAGCAAACTTGCATCTGTGTGCTGGCACTGCAAGTCAATGATGTTATCTGGACTCCTGAATGTGACATGCAGGGTGGGGTTTGAGGAGCTAGAATAAATCTGTGGCACCTATGTGCTCGGGGAAGCTAACATTAGTTTTGAAACACACTAGAGCTGAGAGAAGAAAATAGGATTTAAGCACTGTAATACAGGATTTGGTGTAGATAAATGGGGCAGATAGATTAGGCTTAGGACCCGGCATAGAACATGAGTAACTTGTCCAAGACTGCATTGATTTGCTTTTTTCCCCTATTTGGAGTGTTGGGGATTTTTAAGAGGAAAAAGGGGTCAGCAAAGGAGAAGATAAAAAGGCATAAGTTATGTGAAGGAGGGTGAGGAAGATCCTGGTCAATTAATTAACTGGAACTAACAACAAATGTAGCTGGAGCAGGCCGTGTTCCGTTGGTTGCCTCAAGCAAACCACAGCTCTGTCCTGCACTGCAAAGCAAGGATGATGATGACGAAGCAGGGAATGTGTTCCTTCTCCTTGTGATGGATCGTATGGGATGTACCTGTCTCATCTGTGTTCTCGTCAACCTGCAGGACTGCCTCTACCACTACCCCACATCAGCCAGGCCCAAATTTCAGAAGTTTTGAAATTTAGTTGAATCAGCATCCTGGGGAAATTGAGGCCTTGTGCTGGACAGGAACGCAGGTAAGCAAGGAAAAAGTGAGATTATGAAGCTGGGGATATAATTGGTTTCATCATGTGTACAACATTACCTCAGCAGTAAACTCACCAGCATACCCTTAAAAAGAGTAAGGTGATGGGGAAAGCAAATAGAAAATGGAAATGGGAAAAATTAAAGATTGCAGAAGCAGACCAAATATTTCAAAACTTAAAATTGAGCAAAACATACTTCTGCTTGCATTTGGCCATGAAATGTTTGGTAGAGGTCCCTAATTGTTCTTCTGGAGTTCAGTAAGTGTATTGTGAGAGAACAGATCAGAAAGCTGTGGGAATAGAGCTGTTTCTGGGTTTATCTAATGCCTGGAAGCTAGTATAGGTATAGTTTAATTTCATGAAGTGAAAGATGGGCTCTTCTGCTTTTACAGAACTGCAGTTATGCTTGTATTATGGGTGAAACTGTAACTCAAAAGCCTGATATTGCACAGAAAGACAATCTAATTTGTCTGTTAAGACTCAGAATCAGTCTGTAAAACTTGATGATCAATTTGTAAATCTTAACAATTAAAACAGATAATAAACTGCAAGAAAATAAACATGGTACTGCAAAATGTATTCAGTGTGAGCTCTCCAAAGAGTTCAGATCATGTTAAAGTGTTTAATGGAGATTTTGGATGTTTGGATAACATCTGCCTAAATGTTATTTAATGGTCCTAAGAATGTGAATGAATAGACTGGGATCAGGAGTTTTAGCTGGGGCTTATTCTAGGGAACCTGATGATATACAGACATGTATCCATCTCCAATGAAGTTCAGTCACTTGTATTATTTCTTGCCTAAAACATGCTGGAAGCAGACTGGTTTTCTTCCCTCCAGCCCTGGTCAGCATTGCAGTATGGGTGAACAAGACATTCATCTTGCTGACACATTTTCTTTCAGCTGTTGCTGTGACAAATTGTTTTTGCTATAGCTAAGCTGAAGGACTGTAGAGTTGCTCAGAGCAACTGCTGTATTCTGGGGGTTGTTCATACCACATTTTAATTTTTTTATTTTTTTATTTTTATTTTTTATTTTTATTTTTATTTTTATTTTTTGTGGGCAGGTTTAAATGAAACTCAAAGCGAGTGTTACAGGGCACTTTGGGCCACAGGGGATCTTACTCAGAAAGAGCTTCCTCTAAAGGGACAAAGAAGTGCAAGGTGGATCTTGAGGCTCAGGAATATCTAAAACCAGCCAAGTTTTGCAGCAGCATTAAGCATGCTGACTTGTGCCGGACTGTATAAGAAAGGAATGCTTCTTCTCGTGGGGAGGATTTGGCTCCTAAAATGAAACCCCACTCCCAGTGCCTGTCAATAATACACATTGTTTAGGAACTGGTCCCTGTTTTTTATGGACTCTCCTGGGCTCTTCCACGATCGATTGCTTCAGATTATGATATCAAATTTCATACATTTTGACGGGTGGAGAAAATAATTCTACTGTGATGCTGATGCTATGTGATATTAAAGACATCCACATGCTTGCTCTTCTCATGCTTAAGAAATGCAGAATACCATACATCTGCTAGGTATGACTTACTGTGGAAGGGTGATCATCTTGAATCAACAAGAGCTTGCCAAGGCACTCTGCATAAATGTTTATGGTTGCTTTCTTGTTGCTGGTTCTGTAACTTGGTCCTCTGCCAACTGAATTACCTTGTCATTTGTGCTAGTCTTAATTCAGTTTTTATTGAGTAATCTGCAAGGAGAAACATCTATTGGCTCTAAGAATAACAGCACAGAATGAAAAAGGAAAGCTTGTCTTCCAGGAAGCAGTTATTACTAGTTCTCTTTCATCTCTCAGTGAATTTGGATGAAGTCACAGACTTGAACACTTGAATATGTTGTGGCTAATTGGCAGCAATTAGTGGGAATCGTTTCCCACACACAGATTTGTAAACTGCTTTTGGATCAAACCAGGGAGAACTGAGGCACTTCCTATCTCTAATTCCTCTTCCTTCCTGACAGACCAAAGGGACCTACCTCATCCAGATTTCCATTTCTAGGCACCTGCTGTGCATCTTTCCATGCATCTTGCAAAACGCAAAGAGCTGAGAAATAAGGAATTTTACAGAGATGCCAAAAAGGGGATTTGGAAATGGAAAACCTTCCTGTTACATTTCCATATTGTTAAAATTTTAAGTAGGGGTGGAATCAAAATGCAAAGGATGTCTGCCTAATGGTTTAATGAGCAGAAGTTATAAGGGTGTTTGGCTGCTCCATGAAGGTTGTCATGCACTAGCTTTGCATGGGGATAAATTAATGCAGCCTCATACGATGTCACATGGAGCAGAAAGACTTTGTGCTTGGTTCTGAACAGTGTGAGTACAGTCAGAAATGTAACAACATCTGCTCCAGAAGCCTTTGGGAGGAAAATAGTTTTGATTTATTCTCAGATCACAGGGCAGATGGGGAGTGTTTGTGTCTAGTTCTGCTAATATTATATGTTGTCAGCTCTTCCTTTTTCTGGCACTCTGTATACAGGAATTTTCAGTGTTCCTGAATTAATATAGGACTCATAGATCCAGCCGTTAATAACTAAAACTTCTCACAAATGAAGCTTCATCCTATAGCTTCTGCTGAGACACAGCAGCGCAGCAAACCAGGAAAATAAACGCACACATTTGATGTGCTGTATATGCAGAATGGCAGCTCTGCATGTGGACTTAAGGGAGTATAACGGATCGATCTTCGGGATAAAACACTGGTCTCAAACTTGGAAAACTAAGTTTCTAATCACAAACCCTTGCTTTTTGAGCCAAGCAGCCACCAGAGGGCAACATGCTCTCAGCTCACCAGGACAGCGATGGTAAGCGGGAAGTCGGGGTGTGAAAATACAACTCGCGATTCCTGCAGCGTTTTTGCACGTCGGTTTGTGTCTCGCTCGTGTGCTGTGACATTCTTCTATCTGGCATTTGCTTGGCATTCTGTGGTTACCTAATGCCAGTGCCTGAAGGCAGTAGCTCCTCCCTGTGCTATGTGACAATGTCTTGTTCCTGCTTTTTGCAAAGATATATATATATATATTTGCAAATATAATTATTTGCAATATAATCTTACAAAGGTTATATGAGGCTTTGGTTTCTGGAGAGGTGTTGTTGCTCTTCGTAGTTTTATGGTAGATCTTGAGAGCTAGTGTCCGTCTGCTTCTGTAGCCATCTACATGTGTATGACTCTCAGCTTTTCCAAAACAGCCCCGGTCCTCAGTCCTGTATAGAAGAGCATCAAGAGGTGATCTTTACCTCCTAGAGACTAAAATGTGAGCAAAAACTCTTAGAATTTTAGGATGAGCTGTATGGTGATGGCTGCTGGAACATGAGCTCTCTGTGCATCTTTGCCTGGCCAGGAAGCTGAGGAATTTATCCCTAACAGGAAAACCTCTGGGTGCACCTGAGTTAGGTTACTGATCCCAGAGAGGAGACAAATTTGTGGGGAGCTTCTGTCTGGGGCCTGTGCCTGCAGGCTGAACAAAAAGCATGCTTGTAACAAATGAAGGGCTGCCTTGAAAAAAAACTGAGCTCTGGGTTTGTGTCAGCCTGCAGGAGCTAAACTCATAGGGAAGCCGGTAACTGTGCATTTACTTTCACGTCAATGAACATGGTCTTCAGCTCTGGTGACAGAAAGCCTTGCTTTCAAGTCCCCCAGAGAAGCCAAGTGGTGGCAGTTTTGCATTTAACTGTGTTTTCATCAGTTCCCTAGGGTCTGGGACAGATCTCCCATACTGTGCTTCTCCATCCTGAATGCTTGTACCTCTAAGGCGTGGGTGGAATACGTAAAAGGTAACAGCATATTGTCTGCTTGGAAAAAGAGACATCTACAAGACACAGAAGCTTAAAATGCATGTGAGTGAAAAATTAGGTGTAAGCAACTATAAATTATTATCGAGATTTCAAAGAAAGAGGCAGAAGCATTTCCAGTTGTCAATCTGATTTAGAACGCAGTTTGGAAGCTTAGTATCTGATCACTTTTGCATTTCCACCAGTGTTCAGATTCTTTGGACCACTGCTGGAATCTTTCAGGAGTGCTTGGGCTCTGAGGATCTCTGAGCCACCCGAGAGGCCTGTGCTAGGTCCTGGGATCTCTGAAATAGAGAGACCCTGTTACCCATACTACTCTTCTTTTTTTTTTTTTTTTTTTTTTTTTTAGCGAAGATCAGCTCAGCTCCAAATGCAGCACTGCTCCCTTGAGTACAGCCCCTGAGTGTTTATTTATCGATGCTACAGATACAGCTTTTGTCAGTGCTGAGTTGTGCATTACATGGATTCTATAAGAACCTTCAATGCAGCTTTGAATAGGGCCAGCTCTTCCTTATATGCACACAACTCCAAGATTCACCTATAAACTGTGTATGCACATTTGAGGCATTAGCATTGGGTTTAGAAAGGAAGGCAAAGACAGTTGTCTTCCATATTTGTAGAGCTTAGCATAGGCTCACTTGTGTCAAGTTTTAAAGGTGAATCTCAACCAAACAGGACAGTGCAAAGCATTAATAAACTTAATACAGGATCTCTTCATATCTTAATTATTTGTGTGACTGTTTCCCTTTGACCTTTCTCCATAGGCATCTGTTTGATGTATTCATGCGAAGATGTTTTGCACAGAGGGAGGAAAAAATGTTCACCTGTTCAAAAAGCTGCCACCAGGATGCAGATACAAGCAAAGATTCTTTCTCTCATCGCCGTATTATTTTCCTGAACACACTGTAATTTCATCAATTTTCCATGCTTATGGTCATGAATGCTTGACATTACCATGTCTTTGCGTTAACAAAAAAGAAATTTCATGGCTTAAGTTTTCACTAGAAGAACAGGGAAAGCGTGAAAAGCCAGCCAAATTGCAGAGCGCTGCACTATCCTTTGTTCAACAGCAAGATTTTCTTGTGGGGAAATTTGTATTGTTTGTTTATTAATTAAAAGTTTACAAGAAACCAGGAATCATAAATGTTTCCTCTGTTTTAACAGTATACTGCTTTGCATCTGAAGGACCATTTATTAGACTTCAGGTATTAATGGAATGAAATATATAGTTAATAAACTATATATCTTTTCTTTGGGTATTTGAGAAAATAGGTAAATATTTGCAGAGCTAGCTCATCTGCCATTTTGAATGAATGCAGTGCTGTTTGTCAGTACTAGGTAGAGATATGACTCAAAATATTTCTAGGTTGGTAGTTGTTTTTCTTTTCAGTACTTTAACTGAACAGTTTGCAAAAGTAATGCTAACGAACAAGCCGGAAGGTTTGGATAATAGAATGTCCTTAACTTGGAAACTCTGACCAGGCAGATGTGGCCAGGACCTGAAACCAGAATAAGCTGCAGGACATTTCTGAGCAATCTCAGAGAACTTGTGACTTGCTGTAACCAGAAACTTGAGCTACTTTTTTCATGTCTGATAACTATTTCAGCTATGAGAAACAACAGTTAATGTAATATGAAAAGGCTTAGGCTGGGGAGTCCATAGATGTAATCATTGTTTTCAGCTTCCAGTTGATGTTCTAGCTGCTGCACCACTGTTCCCATTTGCACTCTCCCATCAACCCAACAGGCCAAGCAAGAAACATATGATAACATTAAGTGTTGTGATCAGAAATTTTATTTTCTGTGTACAAGGTTAACCGTGAAATTCTTGTAGCTATTTGTTAAAAGGATGCACTTCACTGAGCAGGGAAGGAAGAAATGGTATCTGGCTTTTTTGAAGCAATAATGTTGGCCCAGCAAGTGCGAGAGATAGACTGTTGCTTCATTTGCTGGTGGACAGATAAGTATTTCTTCCCATGGAGCACCTTCAGTTGAGACTGGAACAAAAGAAGTTGGCAGAGAGTCCAACTCTGCTAGTCTACACCATCAAGTAACTTTACCCAAGTCAGCAGTTACTAAAGTATGGAGCTGGAATCAGCAGAAGCGTCACAGGAGCTAACATATGTGTCCTAAGGGAGGACTTGAGCTACCAAATTACATAGTAGTTTCACTCTCCATGAAAATGAAGTTATATCAGAGTCCCATATTCATTTCTCTAGTTGGACAGCCAGGCCTTGATTCATATGCTGTTTCCTTTCTGTCAGTATTATTTCAGCACACTGCAAAAATGTTAATGGAAAACATAAGCTGCCCAGACAGCTACTCTTTTGCTTTACTAATAATAACGTCGCCAAATAATATCAGGCATGCTAGGAAGAGTGAACTCTGACAGATGGCTGTATATACCACCAGTAGCTCTTTCCATCTTTTGCTTTCCAAGACTTATTTCTTAAAATTTGAATGACTACTATTTCCTTTCAGTGTATTATAGCCAGATTTACATTTGTCCTGTATGTTTGTATGTTGCTGTTTTTCATAGGACTTAATGGATGAGAAGGAAGATGTCTAAGATCAACAAGTGGGAACACTGTAAATGCTTTGTAAATGTTTACTGTAATGCCAAGCAAACATGCTTTTATCATCTACTGGATTTATTATACATGTGAATTATTCTCAGAGCTTGTGTAAGTTGTTGGTGGCCCTTGAGAATGGAACATGTTGTGCAGTGGGGCAGTGGTGTTGGCACTGAGTGCTGTGGATAACACATGGCCCAACTTCTGTTGTGATCAAACTATAGAAACTAGGTAACATGAAACCAGGTTAAAAAGCCTTAACTGGGAAGACCTTGTGGCCCTCCCAACCCCCTGCCATGGGCTGGGTGCCCCCACAAGATCAAATTGCCCAGGGCCCCATCCATCCTGGCCTTGGTATCCCCAGGGATGGGGCACAGTTTTTCTGGGCAGACAGTGCCCTCTGAGTGAAGATAATACAATTCTTCACAAAGACAATGAGTGGGAGGTAACAAAAAGTACAATCCCTTCTAAAATAGCAGGCTTGAATTGATAAGGCATATATTAGAAACTAGCCAAAAATCCAAGAAACAAACAAAACAAAAAAGTCAACTACACTCCTGTCTCCTTAATTACTGTTTTCCAGTAATTAAGACTTCATCTTTCTTAACTCCCTAATAGTATCTATAAAAATATGTAAGGTACTGCTCAAAAGTCATTATGATGTGGTAAAGAAATACACTGGCTTACAACATCACTCATTTAAAAAGGCATTGGAGTATTTTTTGAAAGTAACTGCCTTGTGATTCTCTGACTTACAGTTAGTAAGCACTGTTTGCTGTACTAGCTGAGACGCTGACTTCAGCAGCACAGTCATATTCTAAATCAGTATCCACATAAAGAGAAGCTGCTAACAAAGTGCAGCTAAACAAAAACCAAACAAACAAAAGAAACACACCAAAAAACCCCAGGGATTTTAAATTTAGCAAGGAAAAGGGAAACTTTCTGGGAAAGCAGGTTCCACCTGTTAGGAGATTGTATCAGTCAGATTTCTGGCACTGGCAAATTGCTCCTTACTACAGAGAGCACTTGCTCCACTTCCCACGTGCAGTGCAGAAACATTTTTAATTCAAATGTTCACAGGGTGAATTCTGCTTATCCTTATTTAGTAGGATGTATAGTGTAGCTGCTTAAGTTTTCTGGTTTTAATTATGAAGCTTTCTCTTCATAATTTCATATTTTGTTTAGTATATTCCCTTTTTTTATTCTGTAGCACGGGCTGAATCATAATATACCTTCTTTTTCATGGAAAAATGTTAGTTTCTTATTTTCAAGGGCACTTTCAATTTCTGCAGCTGAAACATTAGGTGACCTGCTTATACTTGTGTGCACTATTTTATGTAAAATGATTTTTGCAACTTCTATGAAGCAGGTGGTTCATATACTGTTTTTTTGGGGTTTTTTGGGGTTTTTTTTGCCCTGGTTATAACTGTTCCTTACTCATTTACAACAACTTGAAGTAAGAACTGGATTTAGAATAGAATTTCCCTGTTGATAATTCCATATTCCTTTGCATAAATTAGAGACACTTGCTGACTATCAGCTTCCTCTTTGTTGCCTTTGTTTCCTTCTCCTTTCATTTTATGTATTATCCTTGTACTTCATGAAAGTCCAGCACATCAAAGCTGCAAGGAAGATGGCTCATTGCTGCAAAGTGGCTTGGGCAGCCCTTTCTCCTGATGGCAGAATTGCCTCAGCCCTGTTTGGGAAACGTGAATGGATTTTTACTTATGAAAAGTACCTTTGTGGTAATTTAGCTTTCAAACACTGTATGAATGAACTCTGTATAAAAGCTTTCCAGAACTAAATGTCTAATCAACAACTGTATGAAGTCTCTCAGACTGTATAATTTTCAAAGCAGATTCCCTTCACAGCAGTAACTATTGCAGCAAGCTCATCTGAGTAAGAGTTTCCAGCAAATTTATTTGTGAAGGCTGTAGTATATTCTAATTGCTATAATGATGTATTTGTTCTCCCACTGATGACTGCTGAGTACCCCAGGTTGAATGAATAATGCTGTAATAATCAGCTTGCATGTTGATGATGGTTTTTTTTTTTGTTTTTTTTTTTCTCTCAGTTATAATGAGATTAGATGCAAAGAAGCAAAACCTGCCTCATGTTTGGAAGAGTATGGAAATATACTCGGAGACAATAGGAGATGGGTGGAAATGCAACTAGGCTCTGGTTGTCTCTGCTGCACTCTGAGTAGTATCTCAGTATTCCACTTATTCTGAAAGGTACACTGCACTTGCTACCAAGGCAATTGTGGGTTAGCATCTCTGAGACACTGAAAGGATGTGAAGTTCTGTACATTTCACTATAGCAGAATCTGTGTGCTAACGAGTTTAGCCAGCATGAATGGCAATGAGTTATGCTGCTAGCTTTGGGGAAAAACAAAACATATTTATACTCATCTGCTTGTGCTTCCTAACAATTCATTAGCGACTGACAATTATAGCAGTCTGATGTGCTTGTTGTACCAGCAGAAATCAAATCAACCTGACTGAGCCATCTGTAACCATAGCTGTAAGGCTGAGACATTTGATTGCATATATTGGAATGAAATTAGCTCAGCCTATGGCTAGAAAATTACAGGATGGGGATGGAAGTTTACTGTGTAATTAGTTAATATTTCATCCACGGGTCTTATCAAGCTCTGAGACAGGCATATCTGTTGTAATTATATTTTACATCAGTAATGTGGCCTGTTAATGAAATGTGTCACTACGCTACTTTTAGGATACATTTCATTAATGCAAAACACTTTTGTTGTATGCTTTACATTTGGAAACAGATTTAAGTATTAAGTGGCTAAAGTCTGCGGCCAGGGAATCCTTTCCGAATTTGTAACACTGACCAGAACAGACCGCATTACACTCTCCAAATGGTGCATTTTTGCATTTGAATGTCTGAATTATCCTGGTTTCTTAGAGACGACCACAACACCAACATCTTAAATCCTCAAAATATTGTCCGCTTCATTGAATGCTCGTGATCTAAGCATATGTGTAATTATTCTGTAATTCTCCCCAAAATGTGATTCCTTGGAAATGCATACTAGATTTCCCCTATTGTAGCTGCAATGACTATTTCTTTGTGCCCGTTTCTTTAAATACGGTCACAAGGAAGTCTGTGTGCTTTGGTGCACCGCATGTGTAATGATGATTTTTTTTTCCACCCACTTCTACTACGCCCATCAGGAGGGGAAAAAACAAAAACATTCTTCACTCGTTTCAGGGTACAGACCAAGGTCACAAAAAGACCATTTAAAATAGTATACATACAACAGTAATCTTTCTGAGAAGAAACAGGCCTAATGCCACTTACAATGGACTTACAGCTAAGCAGGGATATAAAATCAGAATTTGCAATAGCTACGGAACCTGGTTGTGATAACATATGCACGTGCATGCTTCGAAAGAGAGCAGAGGGGAATCCTGTCTACATTGAGTAGATACAGCGCACGTTATGCAAAAGAGAAGATTTTTTCTTTCCAAATACGTAAGCTCTTGGGAGGAAAAAGCCTCATTTATTTGTTGGAAGAAATCAGTTTTGTTCATTTTGTGAAAATACAGCTTATTCAGTAATGCAGACAAAACATATATGCCTTTTTACTGTACTTACACATTCTTTTCATTCAGGAGGAAAGTTCTTTTGCAACACGAGTCTGCCAGGTGCTAGGGGTGCAGAGGCAGAGATTTTTTCTTATTCTTCCAGTCCATGGATGTCTCTATTGGACTGGTTATATGAGGGTTGTACAGAAGATCTGTATTCTAAGACTTCTGTAGTATTTTCTATTCATGTCTTCCACTTAAAAAACACTGATCAGATCTTTAGAAAACCTGGTAATTAATTCTTCAATTCAAAGCAATATTGGAGAAAAACCAAAGGTGAGAAGAGCTGAAAGAAATGCTTTGCTAAATTAAATTAAGTTCTGAAAATCGCTCTGCTTTTTTGAGCTTTGTTTCTAGATTAACATTTGCTGTTAAATTCTTCTCTCCCACAAAACAGATTCATAATCTTTCATGAGAATTGCCTATTCTCTTTTTTACTTCTGCAAGAGAGAAACATTATGGACGTCATTTTCCTGACTATTTAGAGTTAAAGCTGCTCTTCAAAGGTGTAAATATATATAATTTACATTTACATATATGATGGAAGGAAACCAAAGGATTTCTTGAGGGTAATTTATGAAATAATACTTGCTAAGTTATCAAAGCTGACTGAGAGATTGTTTGGGATAAATGCTACAAAATCTTCTGCAGTGAGAAAGGTCAAGAGAACAAAGATCTGAGTTGAGTAAAACAGTTTTTGTTGGGGGGGGAAAAAAAAAAAGCACTGTGGTACATGCAAAGAAATTCACACATTAAGGAGAAATCAGACCTGTGTGGAGTAGTTACTGCATGGATTCAGTGTGTGTATAAGCTCCTTAGTGTGGTGAGTGTTGTGAACTGTGCTACTACATCTCTTTATCAGTTAGAGTATATCATTTTAGTGTGTTGATTTTTGTTGTTGTTGACGCTTACTGCTTAGCTTGCATAGAACTTGGTCAAGAGACACAGTTACAGCTTAGGAATTGCCAAAGATGCCAAAATAGGTTCTGGATATAGCTGTGTTCTGTGTTTGTCCCCCAGAGCCCTGGGTGCGATTGGGTTCCCATTCCTTGTCCAGATTTGTAAGGCACAAGTGTGTAGGCTGCATGTGTAGGCCGTGTGTGGGACAGTGTGGAGCCAGCAGATTGTGCTGGGGGTTTCTGGTCTCTGCTGGGCTGGAGGGAAGAGCCACTCTTCTCTTGTCCTCAGAACCCTCCAGGGTTATCTATGACCATTGGGGTGTTGGCAGAAGTCAACCAAGAAATGGCACTGAGCCAGTTGGCCTCAGCCCCAACCCCCCCCTCTACGGGGCACCAATGACAATGTGCATCTGGCTCTTTCAGAGTCATAAATACTCTAAATAAATAGACATCTGAAATGTCAGAGTACATCTTTTTTGAGGTCTAGATCAGCTTTTTATTATTAAATGAAGTATTTACTAAGAGGTGACATTCACATTAGGAGCACACTTCTCCCCTGCTGCAGCACTATTCCTCTTCTTGCACTTGCACCCTTTATTTGCAGTATTCATTACTCACATTTTTTCTTCTTTTTCCCTAAGACACTAAAATGTTCTCTGAATGAAAATGAGCTGGATAACTGAGGACAGCATCTATAAATAAACATTTGGCAGAGAATCTTTGATACTCTATGAACGCTGATTGCAGTCATTTTAATGATGCCAGCCTTGTTTACAAAAAAAAAATAAAAAAATAATAAAAAAAGTCGATTGTAAGTCAGCAAAATGTGCTGGGCTTTCTAAGCTCTGAGTTGGCAACAGCTTGTTGAAAGTAAATCCTCTCATGGAAGGTTTTGCTAATCTGAATAAATTCAATTTCAAAATCCTTCCTTGATCTAAGCTTGCTTAAGCTCTCACCAAGGCCTAAGGACCCTGAGGGTCAATTCCAATAACAAAAGATAAGAAAAATCTGCCCTTTCTCATATCTCCTTGCGATACACTATAAGCTATTACCTCACTGCAAAAAATCTTTAGGTCTCACAAAGTCACCTTTTGATACTTCTTAAGGATGAAGTTCAATATTTTCCACCCCAGTGCATGTCTGCTCTGCGTGCCACCCAGAACCTATGTCAGCCCGGAAAAAGAGAAGTCCTTGAAATTACTATGTTGAGCTGCACAACCCTATGAAAATAGGAGAAATTGAGCTTTAGAAGTTAGATTTTTGTTTTTTTGGGGGGGTTTTTTTTTTGAGTAGGTGGTGTAACTGATACCCACATAGACAGCCTGCGTCATTTTAGGTAGAGAAGCTTGATGGATTCTTTTTGCAAATTAATAAGGATTCTCATTTATCACTTTTGTTTTTAAAGTGATGAAGATTAGCTCGGAACCAGTGAGCAAATTCCAGAGCTGTGTGACTCGTTCTTGCTGTCACTGTAAAGGCATGCTTCAGTAGAGTCACTCATTACTTCTGAGTGTGCATGTATGATCTGAAGTATAGGGCTAAGAAGGATAACAAAACCACACTGAATGGGATCCCACTTGACACCCCCAGGGACCTCTGAGGAACCATTTAAACTTTGCTATGCTGGAACTTGGGTTTTCTACCGATCATGCTATGAGCCATGAACAACACCCTTAAAATCTGCTGCTCTGGCAGTTCTGCCCTTCACCTCTTTAAACTCCTCAATGAACTGTGTTTTCCATACCTAGAGGTGAACAAGTGGCATTTGGCTTAAAATGGTGCTCCCAGGAGGGAGGGAACTTTTACTGACTTCTTGTGTTTCTATCTGCTATTATTGCTTCTTACAGAAGCAGGGGCAAGAATCCATGGGAGTAAAGTGCAATGCACAAGGCAAGACCATTGTGCCTAAATTCACTGCTGGAAGTGGTTTTGTACATTCACTGATTCACTCTTTTTTTTTTTTTTTTTTTTTAATAACTGTGTGGTTCTGTGATTTCTTTCTATCCACTAAACTGATGGAGGAAAGCCTTTTACACAGAAAAGGGAGAAATCCTCTTCCTTCAGTCTGCAGGCACTGAAAATTGCTTTCTTTGTAGAAGTGCATATTTAATAGAATCACAGAATCACAGAATGGCCAGGGTTGGAAGGGACCTTAAGGATCGTGAATCTCCAACCCCCCTGACACATATAGGGCCAGCAAACTCCCCATTTAATGCTAGACCAGGCTGCCCAGGGTCCCATCAAGTCTGGCCTTCAACACCTCCAGGGACGGGGCATCCTCTGGGCAGCCTGTTCCAGTACCTCACCACTCTCTCTGTAAAGAATTTCCCCCTGGCATCCAACCTAAATCTCCCCTCCCTCAACTTAAAACCATTTCCCCTTGTCCTGCAGTTATCAACCCTTTCAAAGAGTTGATTCCCCTCCTGTTTGTAGGCTCCCTTTAGGTACTGAAAGGCTGCAATGAGTTCACCCTGCAGCCTTCTTTTCTCCAGGCTGAACAAGCCCAGCTCCCTCAGCCTGTTCTCATAGTGGAGGTGCTCCAGTCCCCTGATCATCTTTGTGGCCCTCCTCTGGACCCTCTCCAACAGCTCCCTGTCTTTTTTGTACTGGAGGCTCCACACTTGGATGCAGTACTCCAGATGGGGCCTCACAAGAGCAGAGTAGAGGGGAACAATCACCTCCCTGTCCCTGCTGGCCACCCCTCTTTTGATGGAGCCCAGGATACCATTTGCTTTCCAAGCTGCAAGGGCACACTGCTGGCTCATATTAAGTTTTTCATCTATCAGGACCCCCAGGTCCTTCTCCACAGGGCTGCTCTCAAGGACCGCTCCTTCCAGTCTGTATGGATGCCTGGGATTCCTCCGGCCCAAGTGCAAAACTCTGCACTTTGCCATGTTGAACCTCATCAGGTTCACCCGGGCCCACCTTTCTAGCCTGTTGAGGTCCCTCTGAATGGCATCTCTCCCTTTACCCATGTCGACCGCACCACTTAGCTTGGTCATACTATAGGAACAATGCAATCTGTTTGAAAAGAATCCTACAAACACAGTACTCCCTACTAGTAAATGGCATATGAATGCATACCATAGGTGGAGTAGGTAAGCCTAAAGCCAACTGTGTAGCAAGTCAGTATATAACGCTTACTAACTAGTTCAGCCAGATGGGGACCTAATAAGATTCATGACATCTAATTTTAAGTTTTAGCACTATGGATGTTTTCCTTATATTATTTTTATTATTTTCTTTTTAAAATATAATTTACTAAACTGACTTCTGTATATCCAGATATCAACTTGAACTTACATTTAGGATTTAAAGCAGTCCCTTGGAGCTTACAGGTACTTGTGTTACATTTGCTGTTATTAACATGACAAATGGTGATACCAGTTATTACACAGCATAACCAACTCTTTACTTTGACTGGGTGAGTCATTTTTAGTAGTGGTTTTTGTCAAAGCCACAGTTCTATAGTTACATCATTGCATCATAATTGCAGGAATATCAGATTTTATTTTAAAAGAAAGAAAGAAAGAAAGAAAAAATCAGTCTTCCTAGAAGCCAAGAGAAAATGTGAAAACAATGACTAAGTGTACTAAAAATACTGAATTTTGAAATTCAAATAAAGCTAAATTGTAGGTTTAAAAGCATACATATGTATATATACATATATAATATATAAAATATTATTTTTTGTTGTTTGAAATTTTAGAAAGGCAATTAATTCATGCTTGTCTGGCATGTTTTTCCAAGTTCACAAGGTTTTCTTATTAAATTGCCATAGATAAGAACAAATTGATTTAAGTAGGAAGAGTGTATAGACTGATCATGGAACACATGAGTAATGCAGCTAATACTCCTACATCCCATTTCTGTTACTGTTTCTTCCACCTCAGGTTTTGGTAATATTTGCCCCGAGATCATCAAATTTGCTTTGCTTGCCCTATTGACTCCACATTTGTTTTGTTGCTCAGTGTTCTGAGAGTGACAAATTGTGTTGGTTGGTTTTGTGGTGGTGTTTGTTTGTTAATTTTGTTTGTTCTTTTACTAAACTTTCCTTGGATTTTCAGATTCAACTTTTGTTGATAGGATAATTAATTCCACAGCCTATGGTGTGTGTACATGAATGTCTTTGAGAGCTTCTTAATGCTATGAAATGTCTTTGTCAGATCTACAAAGCAGTTAGTAGTCTGAAGCTATCAAATTCAAATGGTAACATTTCTACAGTGTTGGTTTTGTTTCCTAATTTTGAGCTGAATGTGACTAATGAAAAGAAGAAAATGATTCTGTCTTGGTGTTTAACAACGCAGGAAATGCCCTGGAGCTTGGTTTATGCATAGTGAGGTATTAATGCAGACGCACACAGAATTAGAGTCGTTTCTTGTTAGTGGTATTCATAATATCTGCTACAGGTGAGATGCAAGAAGTTCCTGCAATGGTCAGTGCAAAAACCATGTAACCAGTAGTTCAGAGTGCTGAGGTCATATGCCTTCATGTGAGCATGGCAACATTCCAGCAGATTTTTTAGTAATCTGTTCTGTAGATAACATTCTGTACTGTGACTATTTGCAGTTTTCAAAAAGCAAGGTAATGATGAAAAGTGATTGCTGTGTGATTTCTCTTTATAGGTGGATGAGAATGTGTGTTTTGATTTCTAGAACTTCTGAGATGTAGAATTAGTTAATATAAGTTGGTAAATAGGAAGTCTATCCCATTGTAGATATGGTTGTGTTGGGCAAAAAGTTGCATAATCTTACCTCCTTCCATCAATTGCTGTATTGAGATTTGAAGCTAGGGTATGAACTCATTGACCTTTCAAACTCAGTACAGCAAGCTCAGGAATCTGTATTTTAAACGCTGTTTTTCTAAGTCCCCAGTTCTTTGTGTCATATAATTACAGATAAGTCTGAGGTTTCTTTCTTTTCTTCATCTCAGTGTATATTTTTGGCCCTCTTGAATGTGAAAAGATTTATCAAAATGTCTCTTAGTGGTAAAGATCTAAAGGCAGATAATGAAAACTTTGACATTCTTTTAAAAAATCTTATCATTTTGAAGCTAGTTCATCTGCATTTTAATTTTTTGTTGTATGTATAGAGTAAGTGACATAATACTGTTGGCAAATAGGTTTCGTACTACTTCACCAATTCTGTTCTCAGATGAAGGTAGCACGGTGTAGTGGAGTAGAAGAGCTTTGGCACTTAATTGTAAATCGCCTTTTCTTCTGTAGTGGGGGCTGGACAAAGATTTGATGCAAAATTGATGGTGAAAGGAAGCCAAGCAATGACTTGCACCTTGGGAGGTGAGATGTAGAGAAATAACTTGGTACTATTGCAAGTACTTGCAATATTCATTGTAATGCTTAACTGATGAAGAATTGCTTTTTAATAAGCTAGTGGGACCGGGTTCATTAAATTACTGTTATTTCTTCTAGAGAAGAATAGAAATAGCTTTCACAGAGACAAAAGAAAGTCTTTGGGATGTGCAAACAGTGAGGGGATCAACAGGCTTTGGGTGGAAATGCTAGCAAAGCAAGTTTTTAATTGCCCGAAAGCAACCTTGCTCTGTGGCAAGCAGCTTCATCTGGGAAGTTAACAGAGGCAGAGGGAATAAAGTTTTCCTGTGAGTTTTTCCATGTCTCTACATGGTTTGTAAATGACTCCTTAGCCTCTACCAGCAAATGGTCTGATTGGTGGCTGCAGGTCACTTTCAGAATGGGAAACTAGAGATGTGTAGAGGCATGTGCTTATTCCATGCAGCTCTGTGGATCATCAGCAGATCTGGGCGTATCAAACAAGGTATCAGGAAGAGGGACAAGACTTCATCAGTGGAGTTTATATTCTCAGCTTGTTAATTACTCTTAATAGTTCAGTTCTCAAGAGTCTTTAACTGGAGGTGATTGCAAACAGTCTGAGAACAACACCCTCCCTCAGAAATCTCTGCCATAGCACTGTCAGAGGTCTAGCTGTAGGTGAAAAGCAAATCTTGTTGCCTGTACTGTCTATAGCAGTGCTGCTGTTCTCCTAAGACCATGATATGCTCTCCCTTGCAAATTAAGGAAAAGATTATCTAAATATACTGGATTCACTGGTGAGTGCTGCTGTAGCAGTACAACATATGGATACAGGCCAGATTTATAGTCAGCCTGAATCTTTGTGCTTTTTTCTGCACTGCAAACTAGCCTTCAGGACCTCTTCCCCTGCACTGAAAATCCATCAGTTTTTCCTTCAGACCCAAAGTACTTGCACTTTCCTTGCATATTCCCACAGAGTTGCTCTTTGGAAAAATCATCTGGTGTTAATACTGAAAAGAGTCAAATGTGACACTGGCTGTAAAAGCTGGATACTCTTTGCAGCCTTTTTGGAGTTAGGATATTTCTTTTACCCTGACTTCCTTCTCACTGACCTTTAGTTGCTGTGGATTTCCCATGGTTCTTCTGAGATCTTGGAAAGTCAGACAAAAGCCTGATCCTCCCAAGGGGCCTTTTAATTATGCATAGCTACCTTATTCCTGAAAATCCACCTTCTCTTCCACCTCTAATGAAATTTAATTCCTTCTCTGTGACATCTTCTCTCTGTGGAAATTCATGTCCTATTTCTATGTTATGGCAAATTAATTTTGTTTTTTTTTTCCATATCCCATTTAAAGGGGAGCAACAGTGTTTCCCAGTTGGTGAGGTAAAAACCTGAAAGTGTCATCAGTGCCCAGAATCCAGCTTAATTAGTGCTTACGGACCCGTGCCTATGGCTTTTCTCAGTTAGCACTGCGCTTACTGATCTGATGGTGAGGAGTCAGGGATACTGCTTTTCTCAATCTTTTTTTTCTAAAAAAAAAAGGAAGAAAAAGAAATCAGTGCTGAAGTTCATGCCATTGCCTTTACCAGTTTACTGCTGTTCAAGTGCCATAAATCTCACAAGACAAGCAGAGTGAGCAGGACATGAATAGAAAGTCTGTTTTCCATACTTCTCTATGCCTGAGCTGAACGGTAGGCTGGGGAGATTTGGTGCTTTTTTTTGTTTCTTTTTTCCTGATTCTATTATTCTGTATAACTTCTGTCAAAGAAATCACCCACGAGAACAAAGGTTTGCTACAAGTGTCATTCATTTTGTGCTAAGAAGTCAGGATTCTACCAGATGTGTACATCCTATATAATAAATATCTGAGAAAAAGAGCATATGCATTCCTTTTTTTTTTTTTTTTTTTTTTTTAAGAATTCTGTTCTGTGCAAAGATTTTGGTATGTGTGGATGTATCAGAAATGGATAATGAATGATGGAATTCACATTAATGTTATTCATTTGTTGCATCACCACAATATTTCTTGGGGGTAGAAAACTTCCTATTTCCTTGAGTTGTTGTCCTCAGGTGTGACCTACTAGTTTTCTCTTAGTTTTGTAGGATGTATAATCTAGTTCTGCAGCAGTATTTGGGCAGGAAGATAACAAACATTTATTCCCCTGAATTGAACATTAATTAAATTGTCAACATTAACTTTGTGCATGCAGAACAGCTTCTTTACTTCTTGTTGTTACAAAAATAAATACTTACTGATGTTGATAGTGGAATACTATCTTATATGTGCAAGATGAATTTTAAAGAGTAAATTCATTAAGAGTATCAAACTGTTCAGAGCTTCAGAATTTTCCATAACATCTTATGATTTTTTTTGTTGTTGCAGATTGGAAGGAGTATGATAACCTTTGATGTTTGAAGTTGATTCCAATCTTCCATAGCCAGTTATGAGAAATAGTCTTTCAAAATCCTAAAAGCACTTTCTAGTGAAGATCTTAAGTCTTTTTCCCAGGCTTGTCTCAATCTTTAACATATAGAGGCTTGAATATAGATATTGGAATACTGAAGTCAGCCACTTGATAACCTTCTCTTAAAGAATCACTCCGAATCTTTTCAGAAGTGCTGCAATGAAACCTACTGGCATAGTCATAAAAACTAATTAGCATCATTTGAAGTAGTTTCTGAGAATTATTTTCTGAGAATTATAGCTGTTATAGGAGAATGTTTGCATGGATGTTGTGAGAGTTTCAAATTAAAAAAAAAAAAAAGGAGAAAGAAAAAAAAAAAAAAAAAAAGGAGAAAAAAAGCCCTTACGTAGCTGACAGCCCAACAACTTTGCATATGTGTGTTAACAGGAGAATGTGCTGTGTTTAGGATGAATGGAGAAGTGGGCCTAAATGACTTTCAGATTAGCTGGAACAGATGGAAGGGTCACAGTTGAACAACTTTACACAGGAACATAAAGGCAATGTTCAAGTGGAGTTCATTGCCTCTGACAGATACTGTCAATCAAACGGGGGACTCTCAGTTAACCAGCAGCCTGTCCTTTTAAAGATTAAATTAAAAAAAAAAGAGAGAAAAAAACAAGTATTGTGAGGCAATGACTGGAGTTTATCTGGTCTGTGTCAGCCATAAACTCCACCCTGAGTGACTTGCGTTTTCAAGTAAAGCACAATAGCTTGCAGATAGTTTGAAGCCAAGCAAGATTTCCAGGCTGGGCTGAGAGGCAGGGTTATGATATTATTTCTGCGAGTGTGTCATCTGGGTCATGCTTACCAAAGGAAGGCACCTCTCACCAATATCCTGTGTGTCAAATGTGGAAACATCCCAGGCAGTGGGAAGCAGATCGTTGTGGAGAGGTGTGTGGCTCAGTGGATAGGATGGAGTGGGTGTGAGCATGAGGAACAAACAGCAACTGATTTCCTTGGTTGGAAAATGGGCACCTGAAAACACTTTGCACGTCAAGTTCCTGTCTCAGACACTGACACACGCATTCCTTCCTTGTCAAATAACTAAGATAAATGCAGCAGTGGAGGTCCCCTAAGTATCTGTGAGGATGCATTCAGAAATGTGACCTGCTTCTACATCTCCCTCCAGCTCAGTGGCAAGGAGAGGTTAAGAAAAGCAATAGCAGATGGAGTGCAGCAGGTATAATTCCTAGCAGATGAAGATGAAAGTTGTACATCTTTCTCTCTGAAGGCCCTTCCTGACATAGACTTTTTCTAGCATCCTCTTTCTTGGTATTTCACTCATTCAGATGGGTGTAAACTCATGTCAGGAAACCACGTGTTGGTGAAATTACATGTATTATTTCTGTAATCTCTTGACTATAGCTCCAAGAGTGTGTGAATTCAGCTCTGGGAGGCACTGGTCCTAGCTTTATCCTTGGCAGCTGGCTCACTCAGAAAAACCACGTTGAAACAAAGATATGGGCCTTCTAATGAACAATGAACAAAATATACGTAGCTTGTTTATCTACCTAAAATGAGCAGCACAGCAGAAAATTCTTGGTGTTTTACTAGAGAGCGAGGCCACAATAAAAATTCTTATTATCCTAACTACTTCTTTTTGGTTCAGAATAGCATGAAGAATTGAAGAAACGTATGTGATTTCCTCAGCAGGATCACTGTTAAAATGACAGATTTGGTATGCAAGACTGAAATTTCAGTATGTTCTTAAAATACATATATTTGCATCTCAAAAGTTAATAGTTTGACAGTGTTAAATTAATAGCTACTAGCCTGTGCCAACAACCACTCCAGCTACTGCTGTTTCTTGACTATTTCTTTTGAATTATCTTGTCTCTAGCAGATGGTGGTGTATCTGTTGACTGCTTTGTTTCACCCTGACGGCAGTGCCAGTGCTTTCAATCCCTGTTTTGAAGGAACCATGTCATCTGCTCCCCAACGATGTGATTGTTGAAGAAGTGCAACTGTTTGGAGATTTTCAGGAGTTAAAACAGGAGGGAGGTGATGCTGGAGCTCTTGTGTTCTCCTAGAGGCACCCACTCTTTGCTACTGTTGTAGACCAGCTAGACAGGGACAATACAGCCTGTAAAACAAGGCAGGGGGCTGAGATCTAAAAGTGTCCGAATTCTTCTATTTGCCACCTCTGCAATATTGATACACAAAGTCTTATTTTTTTAGGCCTAAAAAATTTGAGTGTCACAATTTTGGAAAGTATTGGAATTGGGCAATTACTTTCTTTACTGCTAGATACAAACAGTGGCCCCATTGATATTTATGTCTTCCCATCAGTGATAGCTGTTGTTTCTTGGAGTTTGAGGTTGTTCCTGAAATTTATGGCGCACGCATTTTATTAGTGAAGGTTTTCAGTGATGTTAATGAAGTTGAAATGAGGATTACGCCCGAGAAGTATGATAATCTAGAAAAAAATCATGCATTTGAGACCTGACTGTCCCACTATTTTATTTTGGTGTAAACGCATTGACTTGAATTATTCCTGTTTTGTATGCTTAAGTAGAGCAAGGGGTCAAACTGTGGCTTTTGAGCTTGTTCAAATGAGATCTATTGACCCTATGGAAATAACAAGAATTAAAAAAATGCTAAAATATAGAACTAGACCAGGAAGATGTTTAACTGTGAGAAAAACTAATGTAACACATCCCTCTTTTATTCTGCATGATGCTGGCCTTATTAAGCAGACAAGCTTTGAGAACAAACAAACATCCAAACAAAGAATTGCAAAGATAAAGCAAAGCACCCATTTTCCTTGTAGATTCCTTGACACAGCATGAAAACAAAACGGGACAAGGATTAATAATTGATTCCTAGATACGTTGTTTAAGAGTCTTGTCTTGACTACAAGTAAAAGCAGCCATGTCATGCATCCCTTTAGATATTTGTTAATAGATCACAGTTCTGCTTTTTGATATAATCTTGACAAGTGGGCAAGATGCTTAACAAATCAGCTTCTGTTTGGTCAAAGTTTTAATCTTCTCTATAGCTGCCTGTTTAGCAGGGTTTTTGTTGCGGTTATTGATGCTTGATTTTCTTTTTATTATTATTATTTTTTTTTTTACAAACTGATATTGACTTGAATAGGAGAAAAACTAATATAAATTACAGTAGCTGAAGACTTCTTATATTCAGTCTTGCTTTATGGCTGATGTTTTCTGTGCTTTTCCATGTGTTGTTGGTTTTTTTTTCCTCTTTGCTTTGGGTTAGTGCCTGTCACAACACCAATTCTGCAGTGTTAATGCAAGTTGCCTTGCATAATGGTGACCATTGTCTAACAAGTTACACCAGCTCAGCAGATCAGGGAGACATGCAAATGGGTCAGGAACACACACAAAGGTTTTCTCCTCACCTAAGAGGATAAGAACTGCATAGAACTAATACAGTGTGTTCATCCTTAGTGGTTAGGGACTCCAGAAAGTTGTTTCCATTTAATCTTTGCCACTGCAGTAGAGGGTCATTGGTTGAACACCACAACTTAATAGCTCTCTGGTGCTTCAGAGAAACTGTGTCCTTGAAGCTGAAGGAGTGGGGGGAATCTCCGAGCAGCAGGCAAAACTTCCCATGACTATTTTTGTTGTATGTCATGAACTTTGTGTTACAAGTACCCCAAATATGGAACAAATCTCAGCCCTTGCTGTAAGAGTTACTGCAATTATTAGTTGGCTGTGCAACAGATCAAGAAACCAGAATGGTAAAGGAACTTAAACTGTTTGTTCATGTGCTACCTTTTGGGCTGGAAATGTGTGTGCTGGACTTCAGCTCTGCCACAAGCTATTGTACAGCAGGAAGAGAGGTAATGGTCTTAGGTTGCAACAGTGAGATTCAGGTTGGGTATTAGGAACAATTTCTTAGAAAGAGAGGTCAGGTGCTGGCACAGGCTGCCCAGGGCAGTGGTGGAGTCACTATCCCTAAAAGTGTTTTGGAGCTATGGAGTTGGGACACTGAGGGACATGGTTAGTGGGCGTGGCTGGGGTGGATTGGAGTTGGACTTGATGTTGGAAGTCTTTTCCAGCCTTCAAGATTCTATGATTAATGATTCTATGCTGTGGAATCATAGAATACTTGGGTTGGAAGGACCCCAAGGATCATCAGGTTCCAGCCCCCTGCCACAAGCAGGGCCACCAACGTCCAGATCTGGTGCTAGACCAGATTGCCCAAAGTCCCATCCAAACTGGTCTTGAACATCTCAGGGGATGAAGCATCCACAGCCTCTCTGGGCAGCTGTTCCAGTACCTCATCACTCTCTCTGTAAAGAGCTGTGTGGGGAAAGTTGATTTTCCTCTGTGCTTTTTGCTTTCTCTCCCATTCATATTGGTGATTCCTAAGCTGTTGGAAGAGCAGGCTGAGGAGAACCTAGCATGACAGGATTCATGTTGTCTGCTTCTAAGTGCTGAAGGCGCTACTGAGGTTTAAGCCCATGATTGCATTTAAAATAGAAAAAGTAATTAGAGACGAAATTGCTCCAGCAGGTATAAAACAGATGTCTCTTAAGTTTTTAGAAACAGAATTTTTGAAGTGAGATGGATTTAGATGGGATTCCTACAAAAGCCATATAGCTTGTCCTTTAGTCCTATCACAACACTGCCAAAACTATGGTTCTCTCTGAATGGAGGAAGTCCAGCCTGCATTTTTCAAAGTCCCTACAGTGATTTGAGGAAGCAGATGACTCCGTGCCCAGTGAGAGACTCTGCAGGGCCTGGAGGGGTTACACCCCTCCATGGAGCATAATGAATGTCTGAGTGCATAATGGAATGCTGTGGGGAGGCTTGCAGTGACCCTATGGTCCCTCTCTGTGGCTGGCAAACTTTGCGTCTGAGGAAGATTTAACCAGCAAAACATCTCTCTCTGTTGTTAAAACAACAGAGAGTATCTGGAAATTTGTGCTGTTGAAATATTGATTCTGAAAACGGTGGCTAAAATGTTGCTTTGTCTACTACTTCAGTGGCTGGCCAGCAATTAATATTAATTTGTTAAGCATCACCATTCTTTTCAACAATGTGGAGCACAAAAGAAAATTTAGCTCTTGCCCCCGTTGTTAAGAGTTGAGTGTTTTGAAGATAGTGAATGCCAAAAAGAAGACAAAAAAGGATTTGCGGGATTGATCTCATGGTAAACTAGCAATACCCATTCCACATGAAATGTAGGTGACCTGAAAGCAGATTAAATTATGCAGACATCTCTTTTTTGTTAGTGACCAACACTGACCGTGTTGCCAGATGCACAAATCTTGACTTCTCTGTTGTGCCACTAATCCCTTTTGTTGTACATTTTTTTACATGTTAACTGGTTGTTTGGTGGTCTGGATTTGGAAATACGACTAATACACTGTTAGAAACAGAAAGAAATGTTTTATTTACATACAACCTTATTTATTTTCACTCACTGGTAGCTTTTGAAAAGGCTGTAGAAAAATCAGAATGACTGGTTAAATAATGCCTGAAAATTGCAGTTTTCTTA